>NW_026597319.1:0-7473 GCF_029784155.1 Uranotaenia lowii | reverse complement strand
CCGAAGTTAAATGAGCCAATCATAGGGATTTGATTCTCACATCGCATGCTACGATAGTGATTGTAAGCCCTTTCCTTCGTTCAACGGTAAAATCGTAAGCACAGATTGCTCTGAGAAGGGGAAAACGACATGGGGATGAAGACAATGGCGTTCGTGCTCCTCATGTCACTTTTTGATAATTATTGAGCTAAATTTTTTAATGAGAAAATGACAAAAATGACAAAAATGACAAAAATGACAAAAATGACAAAAATGACAAAAATGACAAAAATGACAAAAATGACAAAAATGACAAAAATGACAAAAATGACAAAAATGACAAAAATGACAAAAATGACAAAAATGACAAAAATGACAAAAATGACAAAAATGACAAAAATGACAAAAATGACAAAAATGACAAAAATGACAAAAATGACAAAAATGACAAAAATGACAAAAATGACAAAAATGACAAAAATGACAAAAATGACAAAAATGACAAAAATGACAAAAATGACAAAAATGACAAAAATGACAAAAATGACAAAAATGACAAAAATGACAAAAATGACAAAAATGACAAAAATGACAAAAATGACAAAAATGACAAAAATGACAAAAATGACAAAAATGACAAAAATGACAAAAATGACAAAAATGACAAAAATGACAAAAATGACAAAAATGACAAAAATGACAAAAATGACAAAAATGACAAAAATGACAAAAAATGACAAAAAATGACAAAAATGACAAAAATGACAAAAATGACAAAAATGACAAAAATGACAAAAATGACAAAAATGACAAAAATGACAAAAATGACAAAAATGACAAAAATGACAAAAATGACAAAAATGACAAAAATGACAAAGATGACAAAAATGACAAAAATGACAAAAATGACAAAAATGACAAAAATGACAAAAATGACAAAAATGACAAAAATGACAAAAATGACAAAAATGACAAAAATGACAAAAATGACAAAAATGACAAAAATGACAAAAATGACAAAAATGACAAAAATGACAAAAATGACAAAAATGACAAAAATGACAAAAATGACAAAAATGACAAAAATGACAAAAATGACAAAAATGACAAAAATGACAAAAATGACAAAAATGAAAAAAATGACAAAAAATGACAAAAATGACAAAAATGACAAAAATGACAAAAATGACAAAAATGACAAAAATGACAAAAATGACAAAAATGACAAAAATGACAAAAATGACAAAAATGACAAAAATGACAAAAATGACAAAAATGACAAAAATGACAAAAATGACAAAAATGACAAAAATGACAAAAATGACAAAAATGACAAAAATGACAAAATGACAAAAATGACAAAAATGACAAAAATGACAAAAATGACAAAAATGACAAAAATGACAAAAATGACAAAAATGACAAAAATGACAAAAATGACAAAAATGACAAAAATGACAAAAATGACAAAAATGACAAAAATGACAAAATGACAAAAATGACAAAAATGACAAAAATGACAAAAATGACAAAATGACAAAAATGACAAAAATGACAAAAATGACAAAAATGACAAAAATGACAAAATGACAAAATGACAAAAATGACAAAAATGACAAAAATGACAAAAATGACAAAAATGACAAAAATGACAAAAATGACAAAAATGACAAAAATGACAAAATGACAAAAATGACAAAAATGACAAAAATGACAAAAATGACAAAAATGACAAAATGACCAAAAATGACAAAAATGACAAAAATGACAAAAATGACAAAAATGACAAAAATGACAAAAATGACAAAAATGACAAAAATGACAAAAATGACAAAAATGACAAAATGACAAAAATGACAAAAATGACAAAAATGACAAAAATGACAAAAATGACAAAAATGACAAAAATGACAAAAATGACAAAAATGACAAAAATGACAAAAATGACAAAAATGACAAAAATGACAAAAATGACAAAAATGACAAAAATGACAAAATGACAAAAATGACAAAAATGACAAAAATGACAAAAATGACAAAAATGACAAAAATGACAAAAATGACAAAAATGACAAAAATGACAAAAATGACAAAAATGACAAAAATGACAAAAATGACAAAAATGACAAAAATGACAAAAATGACAAAAATGACAAAAATGACAAAAATGACAAAAATGACAAAAATGACAAAAATGACAAAAATGACAAAAATGACAAAAATGACAAAAATGACAAAAATGACAAAAATGACAAAAATGACAAAAATGACAAAAATGACAAAAATGACAAAAATGACAAAAATGACAAAAATGACAAAAATGACAAAAATGACAAAAATGACAAAAATGACAAAAATGACAAAAATGACAAAAATGACAAAAATGACAAAAATGACAAAAATGACAAAAATGACAAAAATGACAAAAATGACAAAAATGACAAAATGACAAAATGACAAAAATGACAAAAATGACAAAAATGACAAAAATGACAAAAATGACAAAAATGACAAAAATGACAAAAATGACAAAAATGACAAAAATGACAAAAATGACAAAAATGACAAAAATGACAAAAATGACAAAAATGACAAAATGACAAAAATGACAAAAATGACAAAAATGACAAAAATGACAAAAATGACAAAAATGACAAAAATGACAAAAATGACAAAAATGACAAAAATGACAAAAATGACAAAAATGACAAAAATGACAAAAATGACAAAAATGACAAAAATGACAAAAATGACAAAAATGACAAAAATGACAAAAATGACAAAAATGACAAAAATGACAAAAATGACAAAAATGACAAAAATGACAAAAATGACAAAAATGACAAAAATGACAAAAATGACAAAAATGACAAAAATGGCAAAAATGACAAAAATGACAAAAATGACAAAAATGACAAAAATGACAAAAATGACAAAAATGACAAAAATGACAAAAATGACAAAAATGACAAAAATGACAAAAATGACAAAAATGACAAAAATGACAAAAATGACAAAAATGACAAAAATGACAAAAATGACAAAAATGACAAAAATGACAAAAATGACAAAAATGACAAAAATGACAAAAATGACAAAAATGACAAAAATGACAAAAATGACAAAAATGACAAAAATGACAAAAATGACAAAAATGACAAAAATGACAAAAATGACAAAAATGACAAAAATGACAAAAATGACAAAAATGACAAAAATGACAAAAATGACAAAAATGACAAAAATGACAAAAATGACAAAAATGACAAAAATGACAAAAATGACAAAAATGACAAAAATGACAAAAATGACAAAAATGACAAAAATGACAAAAATGACAAAAATGACAAAAATGACAAAAATGACAAAAATGACAAAAATGACAAAAATGACAAAAATGACAAAAATGACAAAAATGACAAAAATGACAAAAATGACAAAAATGACAAAAATGACAAAAATGACAAAAATGACAAAAATGACAAAAATGACAAAAATGACAAAAATGACAAAAATGACAAAAATGACAAAAATGACAAAAATGACAAAAATGACAAAAATGACAAAAATGACAAAAATGACAAAAATGACAAAAATGACAAAAATGACAAAAATGACAAAAATGACAAAAATGACAAAAATGACAAAAATGACAAAAATGACAAAAATGACAAAAATGACAAAAATGACAAAAATGACAAAAATGACAAAAATGACAAAAATGACAAAAATGACAAAAATGACAAAAATGACAAAAATGACAAAAATGACAAAAATGACAAAAATGACAAAAATGACAAAAATGACAAAAATGACAAAAATGACAAAAATGACAAAAATGACAAAAATGACAAAAATGACAAAAATGACAAAAATGACAAAAATGACAAAAATGACAAAAATGACAAAAATGACAAAAATGACAAAAATGACAAAAATGACAAAAATGACAAAAATGACAAAAATGACAAAAATGACAAAAATGACAAAAATGACAAAAATGACAAAAATGACAAAAATGACAAAAATGACAAAAATGACAAAAATGACAAAAATGACAAAAATGACAAAAATGACAAAAATGACAAAAATGACAAAAATGACAAAAATGACAAAAATGACAAAAATGACAAAAATGACAAAAATGACAAAAATGACAAAAATGACAAAAATGACAAAAATGACAAAAATGACAAAAATGACAAAAATGACAAAAATGACAAAAATGACAAAAATGACAAAAATGACAAAAATGACAAAAATGACAAAAATGACAAAAATGACAAAAATGACAAAAATGACAAAAATGACAAAAATGACAAAAATGACAAAAATGACAAAAATGACAAAAATGACAAAAATGACAAAAATGACAAAAATGACAAAAATGACAAAAATGACAAAAATGACAAAAATGACAAAAATGACAAAAATGACAAAAATGACAAAAATGACAAAAATGACAAAAATGACAAAAATGACAAAAATGACAAAAATGACAAAAATGACAAAAATGACAAAAATGACAAAAATGACAAAAATGACAAAAATGACAAAAATGACAAAAATGACAAAAATGACAAAAATGACAAAAATGACAAAAATGACAAAAATGACAAAAATGACAAAAATGACAAAAATGACAAAATGACAAAAATGACAAAAATGACAAAAATGACAAAAATGACAAAAATGACAAAAATGACAAAAATGACAAAAATGACAAAAATGACAAAAATGACAAAAATGACAAAAATGACAAAAATGACAAAAATGACAAAAATGACAAAAATGACAAAAATGACAAAAATGACAAAAATGACAAAAATGACAAAAATGACAAAAATGACAAAAATGACAAAAATGACAAAAATGACAAAAATGACAAAAATGACAAAAATGACAAAAATGACAAAAATGACAAAAATGACAAAAATGACAAAAATGACAAAAATGACAAAAATGACAAAAATGACAAAAATGACAAAAATGACAAAAATGACAAAAATGACAAAAATGACAAAAATGACAAAAATGACAAAAATGACAAAAATGACAAAAATGACAAAAATGACAAAAATGACAAAAATGACAAAAATGACAAAAATGACAAAAATGACAAAAATGACAAAAATGACAAAAATGACAAAAATGACAAAAATGACAAAAATGACAAAAATGACAAAAATGACAAAAATGACAAAAATGACAAAAATGACAAAAATGACAAAAATGACAAAAATGACAAAAATGACAAAAATGACAAAAATGACAAAAATGACAAAAATGACAAAAATGACAAAAATGACAAAAATGACAAAAATGACAAAAATGACAAAAATGACAAAAATGACAAAAATGACAAAAATGACAAAAATGACAAAAATGACAAAAATGACAAAAATGACAAAAATGACAAAAATGACAAAAATGACAAAAATGACAAAAATGACAAAAATGACAAAAATGACAAAAATGACAAAAATGACAAAAATGACAAAAATGACAAAAATGACAAAAATGACAAAAATGACAAAAATGACAAAAATGACAAAAATGACAAAAATGACAAAAATGACAAAAATGACAAAAATGACAAAAATGACAAAAATGACAAAAATGACAAAAATGACAAAAATGACAAAAATGACAAAAATGACAAAAATGACAAAAATGACAAAAATGACAAAAATGACAAAAATGACAAAAATGACAAAAATGACAAAAATGACAAAAATGACGAAAATGATAAAAATGACAAAAATGACAAAAATGACAAAAATGACAAAAATGACAAAAATTACAAAAATTACGAAAATTACAATAAAATCATTCAGTATCTCAAGGATACTTATGAAATTTTTAATTTAATTTTTTTTGTTTTGAATAGTTAATTTAGTATTAAGTTCCAAAAACAATAAGAATAATATACAATAAATCAACTTTAACCAATAAGAAAAATTATTGCTGATGAAAGTTTATTCCATTGAAACCCGATTATTTGGTCCAGAATAAAAATAACACAAGGGCCTGTTGTCCTTGATTGCCAATCGACGACTAGATATTGATATTGATAGTTCTTTTTATAAGTTCTCGCGTGTTAATTTTCGAAATAATTGTCTTTACAGACTTTCATTCAATTTCAGATTTTCAGTTTGGCTCACTAGTACACATTTTGTTCTTGAAGATCTCAAGAGCGTTCTGCACATTGAAAATAAAACTTATTAAGTGAAGCATAGAAAAGTTTTTTCATTTGATGAAGTGGTGTTAAAGTGTTGACTCAGAAAATGATGCAAAGAAATGAGGGGTTTTTTCATCAAAATCATTTTCTGATTATCTGATTGAGTAAAATCCCTATTCTAAAGGAAAAACACTGGCTTGAGAATTCTCTTATCTCCACTAAGGGTGTTAGAATCAATGTTTCCCGAAATTGATAATAATCAATGTAGGTATCACTAGACGGAATGCGCCGGCCGCAATTGTTTGTTTAGACTCTTGCACCAATGATATCTACCGTTTTTTAATTCAAGCCACGCGTATGCAACCCAGAATGTATCAATGAGTAGCATATAATCAGAGAGCAAACATTTCGCGCCCTTTTTTGTCAACTGCTGTTCTGTTACTCATTCCGATTCCTGAGTAGTGTTTTTGTTGAGCACCGGTTGAGGTGCCGTACTGTCTAGCTCACTCGTGCCTTGATGCTGATGCTGCTGGTGGGCGAGTGACTGTCCTTTTTGCATTAGTGAATGGCACACGCCCTCTAGAGTCTGAATCACCGGGCCATCTGGATGTCTAAGGGAGCAACAATGCAATAGATCCCTCATATTTGCCTAGTTCCAGAACAATGCAACATAGTTGGAATATGTGCAATTATTGTTAGTCGAAGTCCGTATGTTTGCTGAGTAGGTGAGCTAAAAAAAAGAAATCCCACTCATTCCTGCCACAACTTCTAAGTAATTAGATTTTTTATGTATCTACAACATGAGTGCAGAGTCCAATAATGCACCGACCGGCTGCAGTTCGATTCAACACTTTTGTTTTCCATTGATGACGACTACGACGAGTGATGCCTCGATGATGATACTGCAGTGATAATTGCGCACGCGAGTGAAGTGCGGTTCGAAGCATTTAACAGTGTACCTACAGGGCTAAAGATCCCGATCTTATCTGGGGTGTTAAGTTGAATTGCGTTTTGTCATTCTAGAATCGAGATGCAAATACTACCCATTTACGAATAGGGAGAGCCTGTTGGGAAGGCCAACAGTCAACTGGTAACATTTCCCTACACCTGATTGGGGGTGGCTGCAGCTTGAGAGAAGTGCAATTCCCGATATTCAAATTGATATGGTTTATTGCGATGGTTGTGATTGTTAGTTGTTGTTTGCTGCAAGGGGAATTCAAATCTCAGATCATATAGCCTTGCCTATGCTAGCGACGCATATTCTTTCCGGACTACAGATTGACATGCATCTGCCCTTGCTGATGCAAGGGTAG
>NW_026597318.1:0-7496 GCF_029784155.1 Uranotaenia lowii | reverse complement strand
ATTTGTTAGTAGGTTTTACAGTTAGTTCGCAGAGCCTTCCTTAGAATAATTTCAAGAAAAATTAATTGAAATCTCAGAAAATGTGCAAAATTGTACAGGAGACTCTCCTCTGTTTAATGAATTATTCAAGAAAAAAAAATCGTTTGGGAGTCTGGACCTTTTTTTCCAAGATTTTCGAACAAATTACACGTGTGAAATTTTTAAGTTTTTGCTTATAATTTTTCTCAATTTTTCAAATTTTATTGCTAAGATGTGTTAAGATTCCACAAAACATAAAAATAACTTCAAAAATTTTGATGGATATTCATTAAAATAAAAAATTTGGCAAATATGGTAAATTTCGAAGAAACTAAAAATTTCCAATATGAAGTATTAAGAGATAGCTTTAAATGATCAAAGCCATCTCTAGCAAATCAGCAAGAACAAGATAATAAAGATGTGTTCTCTATAATCATTGCTACCATAGATAGAATGTAGTTTTGAGTTTAGAGAAGATAGTTACAATGTAATCATTCCACAATATATTTTCGAAGTTATTATTTGTTTTTGATGGACCCTTAACACATCTCAACATACAAATGTAAAATTGAAAGTTCTATGAATATGTCATTAGCCAAAATTTGAAAATGTTGCTCGCCAATCTTGAAAAAGAGTTGTTCTAGTCTGCCCGCCGCCCTCGATCGAATTTTTGTTCCTGAATAGTGCGTTGAGAAGGGAGGACTTTCCTTTTTAATGTGGAAAATTCTCAAAGACTCCGATTTTTTCTTTTTAAAGGTAAAATTCAATTCCAAACCTTATTTGAGAACCACTTTCCGAACAAAACTCCAGCAAGCTTATCAAGTTGCGTGGGCAACGTATGGCAATCGCAACTTTCCTGTGTGTATCGTCCATTTTTTTTGCCCTCACTAAAATTTTCGATTCGTAAACGTTTGCTTGCCTGGCACTTTTTCGAACCCAAGCTGGAGAAACGAGGGGCGCCGGAAAAGAATCCAAAAGTTTAACCATCAAACAGAGACCCTGTTCCGCTCGATTTAATTTTACTCCTCTGAGGTTTTTCTTTCTTGTGCGTTTATGCTTTCGAAGATATCGCGCGAGTTTAAAAGTTGTCGCGCAGTTCTATTTCTTCGCGTATTTTCCCATTTTTTTTTTTTGGATTTGCACTCCTCTGGGTGCGTTTATGAAAAGTAGCAACGATTCTTCCTCAAGGGGAGTATCATGGGGAAAAGCGAAGTGGGGTTTACAAACAGGTTAAACTTTCCCGCTTCTGGCAAACACACGTGTGATATCTCGAATAAAGTACAGCGAAATAAAGCGGGGGTTGAGCGAGGTGAAGTGAATTTGTTTCGCATTTGTTTCGTTAATAGAACTGCTGCTTCATTATGTAAATTTGATTGCTTTTGCTGGTAGTTCAGTTGGAAAGAAAGCGTTTTCAGTTTTCGGGGTACTAATGCGTTATTATTATACAATTGGGGATTTTGTTATTCAATCATTATTCTAGAATTTTTTTTTTCCTTGGAGGTTCTGTGCCAGCTATGAATAGTTGATTTTAATAAAAAGGTATAGGCGATTCTGAAAGTACTCCCAGGAGCAATAAAACTTTCTTATCTGCACAAGTTTTAGGTCGAAATTTGAATCTCGTTATTACGTGCTTAACATTAGAGACTGGGATTTTTTTTCTTTGCAATTGAAATCTGAATTTGGAAACACCTGCTAATTCGTCAGAAAATAGTCTTCGAAAGGTAACTTGAACTTGATAAACTCGTTATGCGCATATTTGGAAAATGTTCGGTTAAAGGTCTAAAAATTTGGCGAGGGGAGCTTTCCAATAAAGGAATAAAATCTTATGAATGCAAAGATTAATTTCTGATACTAGGATACAATATTCAGATCTACGTGGTAATAATTCAAAATTTCAAATTCGGCTTAATGAGTAAATGTATATTAGAGAAGACCTTTCCTTTCATTTCTTGGTAGCGAAATTTGGTATCATTTTATCGAAATTAAGGTGGTAAAATGGTAAAATACCAAAACTCTGCAATCAATTTTATTCGTTGACAATTTTGACAATTTTGACAATTTCGACAATTTTGACAATTTTGACAATTTTGACAATTTTGACAATTTTGACAATTTTGACAATTTTGACCAATTTTGACAATTTTGGCAATTTTGGCAATTTTGACAATTTTGACAATTTTGACAATTTCGACAATTTCGAAAATTTTGACAATTTTGACAATTTTGATAATTTTGACAATTTTGACAATTTTGACATTTTGACAATTTTGACAATTTTGACAATTTTGACAATTTTGACAATTTTGACAATTTTGACAATTTTGACAATTTTGACAATTTTGACAATTTTGACAATTTTGACAATTTTGACAATTTTGACAATTTTGACAATTTTGACAATTTTGACAATTTTGACAATTTTGACAATTTTGACAATTTTGACAATTTTGACAATTTTGACAATTTTGACAATTTTGACAATTTGACAATTTTGACAATTTTGACAATTTTGACAATTTGACAATTTTGACAATTTTTGACAATTTGACATTTTGACAATTTTGACAATTTTGACAATTTTGACAATTGATTTTGACAATTTTGACAATTTTGACAATTTTGACAATTTTGACAATTTTGACAATTTTGACAATTTTGACAATTTTGACAATTTGACAATTTTGACAATTTTGACAATTTTGACAATTTTGACAATTTGACAATTTTGACAATTTTGACAATTTTGACAATTTTGACAATTTTGACAATTTTGACAATTTTGACAATTTTGACAATTTTGACAATTTTGACAATTTTGACAATTTTGACAATTTGACAATTTTGACAATTTGACAATTTGACAATTTTGACAATTTTGACAATTTTGACAATTTTGACATTTTGACAATTTTGACAATTTTGACAATTTTGACAATTTTGACAATTTTGACAATTTTGACAATTTTGACAATTTTGACAATTTTGACAATTTTGACAATTTTGACAATTTGACATTTTGGACAATTTTGACAATTTTGACAATTTTGACAATTTTGACAATTTTGACAATTTTGACAATTTTGACAATTTTGACAATTTTGACAATTTTGACAATTTTGACAATTTTGACAATTTTGACAATTTTGACAATTTGACAATTTTGACAATTTTGACAATTTTGACAATTTTGACAATTTGACAATTTTGACAATTTTGACAATTTTGACAATTTTGACAATTTTGACAATTTTGACAATTTTGACAATTTTGACAATTTTGACAATTTTGACAATTTTGACAATTTGACAATTTTGACAATTTGACAATTTTGACAATTTTGACAATTTTGACAATTTTGACAATTTTGACAATTTTGACAATTTTGACATTTTGACAATTTGACAATTTTGACAATTTTGACAATTTTGACAATTTGACAATTTTGACAATTTTGACAATTTTGACAATTTTGACAATTTTGACAATTTTGACAATTTTGACAATTTTGACAATTTTGACATTTTGACAATTTTGACAATTTTGACAATTTTGACAATTTTGACAATTTTGACAATTTTGACAATTTTGACAATTTTGACAATTTTGACAATTTTGACAATTTTGACAATTTTGACAATTTTGACAATTTTGACAATTTTGACAATTTTGACAATTTGACAATTTTGACAATTTTGACAATTTTGACAATTTTGAAATTTTGACAATTTTGACAATTTTGACAATTTTGACAATTCTTGACAATTTGACAATTTGACAATTTTGACAATTTTGACAATTTTGACAATTTTGACAATTTTGACAATTGACAATTTTGACAATTTGAATTGACAATTTTGACAATTTTGACAATTTTGACAATTTTGACAATTTTGACAATTTTGACAATTTTGACAATTTTGACAATTTTGACAATTTTGACAATTTTGACAATTTTGACAATTTTGACAATTTTGACAATTTTGACAATTTTGACAATTTTGACAATTTTGACAATTTTGACAATTTTGACATTTTGACAATTTTGACAATTTTGACAATTTTGCAATTTTGACAATTTTGACAATTTTGACAATTTTGACAATTTTGACAATTTTGACAATTTGACAATTTTGACAATTTTGACAATTTTGACAATTTTGACAATTTTGACAATTTTGACAATTTTGACAATTTTGACAATTTTGACAATTTTGACAATTTTGACAATTTTGACAATTTGACAATTTTGACAATTTTGACAATTTTGACAATTTTGACAATTTGACATTTTGACAATTTTGACAATTTTGACAATTTTGACAATTTGACAATTTTGACAATTTTGACAATTTTGACAATTTTGACAATTTTGACAATTTTGACAATTTTGACAATTTTGACAATTTTGACAATTTTGACAATTTTGACAATTTTGACAATTTTGACAATTTTGACAATTTTGACAATTTTGACAATTTTGACAATTTTGACAATTTTGACAATTTTGACAATTTTGACAATTTTGACAATTTTGACAATTTTGACAATTTTGACAATTTTGACAATTTTGACAATTTTGACAATTTTTGACAATTTTGACAATTTTGACAATTTTGACAATTTTGACAATTTTGACAATTTTGACAATTTTGACAATTTTGACAATTTTGACAATTTGACAATTTTGACAATTTTGACAATTTTGACATTTTGACAATTTTGACAATTTTGACAATTTTGACAATTTTGACAATTTTGACAATTTTGACAATTTTGACAATTTTGACAATTTTGACAATTTTGACAATTTTGACAATTTTGACAATTTTGACAATTTTGACAATTTTGACAATTTTGACAATTTGACAATTTTGACAATTTTGACAATTTGACAATTTTGACAATTTTGGACAATTTTGACAATTTTGACAATTTTGACAATTTTGACAATTTTGACAATTTTGACAATTTTGACAATTTTGACAATTTTGACAATTTTGACAATTTGACAATTTTGACAATTTTGACAATTTTGACAATTTTGACAATTTTGACAATTTTGACAATTTTGACAATTTTTGACAATTTTGACAATTTTGACAATTTTGACAATTTTGACAATTTTGACAATTTTGACAATTTTGACAATTTTGACAATTTTGACAATTTTGACAATTTTGACAATTTTGACAATTTTGACAATTTGACAATTTTGACAATTTTGACAATTTTGACAATTTTGACAATTTTGACAATTTTGACAATTTTGACAATTTTGACAATTTTGACAATTTGACAATTTTTGACAATTTGACAATTTGACAATTTTGACAATTTTGACAATTTTGACAATTTTGACAATTTTGACAATTTTGACAATTTTGACAATTTTGACAATTTTGACAATTTTGACAATTTTGACAATTTTGACAATTTTGACAATTTTGACAATTTTGACAATTTTGACAATTTTGACAATTTTGACAATTTTGACAATTTTGACAATTTTGACAATTTTGACAATTTTGACAATTTTGACAATTTTGACAATTTTGACAATTTGACAATTTTGACAATTTTGACAATTTTGACAATTTTTGACAATTTTGACAATTTTGACATTTGACAATTTTGACATTTTGACAATTTTGACAATTTTGACAATTTTGACAATTTTGACAATTTTGACAATTTTGACAATTTTGACAATTTTGACATTTTGACAATTTTGACAATTTTGACAATTTTGACAATTTTGACAATTTGAATTTGACAATTTTGACAATTTTGACAATTTTGACAATTTTGACAATTTTGACAATTTTGACAATTTTGACAATTTTGACAATTTGACATTTGACAATTTTGACAATTTTGACAATTTTGACAATTTTGACAATTTTGACAATTTTGACAATTTGACAATTTTGACAATTTTGACAATTTGACAATTTTGACAATTTTGACAATTTTGACAATTTTGACAATTTTGACAATTTTGACAATTTTGACAATTTTGACAATTTTGACAATTTTGACAATTTGACAATTTTGACAATTTTGACAATTTTGACAATTTTGACAATTTTGACAATTTTGACAATTTTTGACAATTTTGACAATTTTGACAATTTTGACAATTTTGACAATTTGACAATTTTGACAATTTTGACAATTTTGACAATTTTGACATTGCAATTTTGACAATTTTGACAATTTTGACAATTTTGGACAATTTTGACAATTTTGACAATTTTGACAATTTTGACAATTTTGACAATTTTGACAATTTGACAATTTTGACAATTTTGACAATTTTGACAATTTTGACAATTTTGACAATTTTGACAATTTTGACAATTTTGACAATTTTGACAATTTTGACAATTTTGACAATTTTGACAATTTTGACAATTTTGACAATTTTGACAATTTTGACAATTTTGACAATTTTGACAATTTGACAATTTTGACAATTTTGACAATTTTGACAATTTTGACAATTTTGACAATTTTGACAATTTTGACAATTTTGACAATTTTGACAATTTTGACAATTTTGACAATTTTGACAATTTTGACAATTTTGACAATTTGACAATTTTGACAATTTTGACAATTTGACAATTTTGACAATTTTGACAATTTTGACAATTTTTGACAATTTGACAATTTTGACAATTTTGACAATTTTGACAATTTTGACATTTTGAGACAATTTTGACAATTTTTGACAATTTTGACAATTTTGACAATTTTGACAATTTTGACAATTTTGACAATTTTGACAATTTTGACAATTTTGACAATTTTGACAATTTTGACAATTTTGACAATTTTGACAATTTTGACAATTTTGACAATTTGACAATTTTGACAATTTTGACAATTTTGACAATTTTGTCAATTTTGTCAATTTTGACAATTTTGACAATTTTTGACAATTTTGACAATTTTGACAATTTTGACAATTTTGACAATTTTGACAATTTTGACAATTTTGACAATTTTGACAATTTTGACAATTTTGACAATTTTGACAATTTTGACAATTTTGACAATTTTGACAATTTTGACAATTTTGACAATTTTGACAATTTTGACAATTTTGACAATTTTGACAATTTTGACAATTTTGACAATTTTGACAATTTTGACAATTTTGGACAATTTTGACAATTTTGCACAATTTTGACAATTTTGACAATTTGACAATTTTGACAATTTTGACAATTGACAATTTTGACTATTTTGACAATTTTGACAATTTTGACAATTTTGACAATTTTGACAATTTTGACAATTTTGACAATTTTGACAATTTTGACAATTTTGACAATTTTGACAATTTTGACAATTTTGACAATTTTGACAATTTTGACAATTTTGACAATTTTGACAATTTTGACAATTTACAATTTTGACAATTTTGACAATTTTGACAATTTTGACAATTTTGACAATTTTGACAGATTTTG
>NW_026597317.1:0-7505 GCF_029784155.1 Uranotaenia lowii | reverse complement strand
TTGTCATTTTTGTCATTTTTGTCATTTTTGTCATTTTTGTCATTTTTGTCATTTTTGTCATTTTTGTCATTTTGTCATTTTTGTCATTTTTGTCATTTTTGTCATTTTTGTCATTTTTGTCATTTTTGTCATTTTTGTCATTTTTGTCATTTTTGTCATTTTTGTCATTTTTGTCATTTTGTCTTTGTCATTTTTGTCATTTTTGTCATTTTTGTCATTTTTGTCATTTTTGTCATTTTTGTCATTTTTGTCATTTTTGTCATTTTTGTCATTTTTGTCATTTTTGTCATTTTTTGTCATTTTTGTCATTTTTGTCATTTTTGTCATTTTTGTCATTTTTGTCATTTTTGTCATTTTTGTCATTTTTTGTCATTTTTGTCATTTTTGTCATTTTTGTCATTTTTGTCATTTTTGTCATTTTTGTCATTTTGTCATTTTTGTCATTTTTGTCATTTTTGTCATTTTTGTCATTTTTGTCATTTTGTCATTTTTGTCATTTTTGTCCATTTTTGTCATTTTTGTCATTTTTGTCATTTTTGTCATTTTTGTCATTTTGTCATTTTTGTCATTTTTGTCATTTTTGTCATTTTTGTCATTTTGTCATTTTTGTCATTTTTGTCATTTTTGTCATTTTTGTCATTTTGTCATTTTGTCATTTTTGTCATTTTTGTCATTTTTGTCATTTTTGTCATTTTTGTCATTTTTGTCATTTTTGTCATTTTTGTCATTTTTGTCATTTTTGTCATTTTTGTCATTTTTGTCATTTTGTCATTTTTGTCATTTTTGTCATTTTTGTCATTTTTGTCATTTTTGTCATTTTTGTCATTTTGTCATTTTTGTCATTTTTGTCATTTTTGTCATTTTTGTCATTTTTGTCATTTTTTGTCATTTTTTGTCATTTTTGTCATTTTTGTCATTTTTGTCATTTTGTCATTTTTGTCATTTTTGTCATTTTTTGTCATTTTTGTCATTTTTGTCATTTTTGTCATTTTTGTCATTTTTGTCATTTTGTCATTTTTGTCATTTTTGTCATTTTTGTCATTTTTGTCATTTTTGTCATTTTTGTCATTTTTGTCATTTTTGTCATTTTTGTCATTTTTTGTCATTTTTGTCATTTTTGTCATTTTTGTCATTTTTGTCATTTTTGTCATTTTGTCATTTTTGTCATTTTTGTCCATTTTTGTCATTTTTGTCATTTTTGTCATTTTTGTCATTTTTGTCATTTTTGTCATTTTTGTCATTTTTGTCATTTTTGTCATTTTTGTCATTTTTGTCATTTTTGTCATTTTTGTCATTTTTGTCATTTTTGTCATTTTTGTCATTTTTGTCATTTTTGTCATTTTTGTCATTTTTGTCATTTTTGTCATTTTTGTCATTTTTGTCATTTTTGTCATTTTGTCATTTTTGTCATTTTTGTCATTTTTGTCATTTTTGTCATTTTTGTCATTTTTGTCATTTTTGTCATTTTTGTCATTTTTGTCATTTTTGTCATTTTTGTCATTTTTGTCATTTTTGTCATTTTTGTCATTTTTGTCATTTTTGTCATTTTTGTCATTTTGTCATTTTTGTCATTTTGTCATTTTTGTCATTTTTGTCATTTTTGTCATTTTTGTCATTTTTGTCATTTTTGTCATTTTTGTCATTTTTGTCATTTTTGTCATTTTGTCATTTTTGTCATTTTTGTCATTTTTGTCATTTTTTGTCATTTTTGTCATTTTGTCATTTTTGTCATTTTTGTCATTTTTGTCATTTTGTCATTTTTGTCATTTTTGTCATTTTTGTCATTTTGTCATTTTTGTCATTTTTGTCATTTTTGTCATTTTTTGTCATTTTTGTCATTTTTGTCATTTTGTCATTTTTGTCATTTTTGTCATTTTTGTCATTTTTGTCATTTTTGTCATTTTTGTCATTTTTGTCATTTTTGTCATTTTTGTCATTTTTGTCATTTTTGTCATTTTTGTCATTTTTGTCATTTTGTCATTTTTGTCATTTTTGTCATTTTTGTCATTTTTGTCATTTTTGTCATTTTTGTCATTTTGTCATTTTTGTCATTTTTGTCATTTTTGTCATTTTTGTCATTTTTGTCATTTTTGTCATTTTTGTCATTTTTGTCATTTTTGTCATTTTTGTCATTTTTGTCATTTTTGTCATTTTTGTCATTTTTGTCATTTTTGTCATTTTTGTCATTTTTTGTCATTTTTGTCATTTTGTCATTTTTGTCATTTTTGTCATTTTTGTCATTTTTGTCATTTTTGTCATTTTTGTCATTTTTGTCATTTTGTCATTTTTGTCATTTTTGTCATTTTTGTCATTTTGTCATTTTTGTCATTTTGTCATTTTGTCATTTTTGTCATTTTTGTCATTTTGTCATTTTGTCATTTTTGTCATTTTGTCATTTTTGTCATTTTTGTCATTTTTGTCATTTTTGTCATTTTTGTCATTTTTGTCATTTTTGTCATTTTTGTCATTTTTGTCATTTTTGTCATTTTTGTCATTTTGTCATTTTGTCATTTTTGTCATTTTTGTCATTTTTGTCATTTTTGTCATTTGTCATTTGTCATTTTGTCATTTTGTCATTTTTGTCATTTTTGTCATTTTGTCATTTTGTCATTTTTGTCATTTTTGTCATTTTTGTCATTTTTGTCATTTTTGTCATTTTTGTCATTTTGTCATTTTGTCATTTTTGTCATTTTTGTCATTTTGTCATTTTTGTCATTTTTGTCATTTTTGTCATTTTTGTCATTTTGTCATTTTTGTCATTTTTGTCATTTTTGTCATTTTTGTCATTTTTGTCATTTTTGTCATTTTTGTCATTTTTGTCATTTTTGTCATTTTTGTCATTTTTGTCATTTTTGTCATTTTTGTCATTTTTGTCATTTTGTCATTTTTGTCATTTTTGTCATTTTTGTCATTTTTGTCATTTTTGTCATTTTGTCATTTTTGTCATTTTTGTCATTTTTGTCATTTTTGTCATTTTTGTCATTTTTGTCATTTTTGTCATTTTTTGTCATTTTTGTCATTTTTGTCATTTTTGTCATTTTTGTCATTTTTGTCATTTTGTCATTTTTTGTCATTTTTGTCATTTTGTCATTTTTGTCATTTTTGTCATTTTGTCATTTTGTCATTTTTGTCATTTTTGTCATTTTGTCATTTTTGTCTTTTTGTCTTTTTGTCATTTTTGTCATTTTTGTCATTTTTGTCATTTTTGTCATTTTGTCATTTTGTCATTTTTGTCATTTTTGTCATTTTGTCATTTTTGTCATTTTGTCATTTTTGTCATTTTGTCATTTTTGTCATTTTGTCATTTTGTCATTTTTGTCATTTTTGTCATTTTTGTCTTTTTGTCATTTTTGTCATTTTTGTCATTTTGTCATTTTTGTCATTTTTGTCATTTTTGTCATTTTGTCATTTTTGTCATTTTTGTCATTTTTGTCATTTTTGTCATTTTTGTCATTTTTGTCATTTTTGTCATTTTTGTCATTTTGTCTTTTGTCATTTTTGTCATTTTTGTCATTTTGTCATTTTTGTCATTTTTGTCATTTTTGTCATTTTGTCATTTTTGTCATTTTTGTCATTTTTGTCATTTTTGTCATTTTTGTCATTTTTGTCATTTTTGTCATTTTTGTCATTTTTGTCATTTTTGTCATTTTTGTCATTTTTGTCATTTTTGTCATTTTTGTCATTTTTGTCATTTTTGTCATTTTTGTCATTTTTGTCATTTTTGTCATTTTTGTCATTTTTGTCATTTTTGTCATTTTTGTCATTTTTGTCATTTTGTCATTTTTGTCATTTTTGTCATTTTTGTCATTTTTGTCATTTTTGTCATTTTTGTCATTTTTGTCATTTTTGTCATTTTTGTCATTTTTGTCATTTTTGTCATTTTTGTCATTTTTGTCATTTTTGTCATTTTTTGTCATTTTTGTCATTTTGTCATTTTTGTCATTTTTGTCATTTTTGTCATTTTTGTCATTTTTGTCATTTTTGTCATTTTTGTCATTTTTGTCATTTTGTCATTTTTGTCATTTTTGTCATTTTGTCATTTTTGTCATTTTTGTCATTTTTGTCATTTTTGTCATTTTTGTCATTTTTGTCATTTTTGTCATTTTTGTCATTTTTGTCATTTTTGTCATTTTTGTCATTTTTGTCATTTTTTGTCATTTTTTGTCATTTTTGTCATTTTTGTCATTTTTGTCATTTTTGTCATTTTTGTCATTTTTGTCATTTTTGTCATTTTGTCATTTTTGTCATTTTTGTCATTTTTGTCATTTTTGTCATTTTTGTCATTTTGTCATTTTTGTCATTTTTGTCATTTTTGTCATTTTTGTCATTTTTGTCATTTTGTCATTTTTGTCATTTTTGTCATTTTTGTCATTTTTGTCATTTTTGTCATTTTTGTCATTTTTGTCATTTTTGTCATTTTTGTCATTTTTGTCATTTTTGTCATTTTGTCATTTTTGTCATTTTTGTCATTTTTGTCATTTTTGTCATTTTTGTCATTTGTCATTTTGTCATTTTTGTCATTTTTGTCATTTTTGTCATTTTTGTCATTTTTGTCATTTTTGTCATTTTTGTCATTTTTGTCATTTTTGTCATTTTTGTCATTTTTGTCATTTTTGTCATTTTTGTCATTTTTGTCATTTTTGTCATTTTTGTCATTTTTGTCATTTTTGTCATTTTTGTCATTTTTGTCATTTTGTCATTTTTGTCATTTTTGTCATTTTTGTCATTTTTGTCATTTTGTCATTTTTGTCATTTTTGTCATTTTTGTCATTTTTGTCATTTTTTGTCATTTTTGTCATTTTTGTCATTTTTGTCATTTTTGTCATTTTTGTCATTTTTGTCATTTTTGTCATTTTTGTCATTTTTGTCATTTTTGTCATTTTTGTCATTTTTGTCATTTTTGTCATTTTTGTCATTTTTGTCATTTTGTCATTTTTGTCATTTTTGTCATTTTTGTCATTTTGTCATTTTTGTCATTTTTGTCATTTTGTCATTTTTGTCATTTTGTCATTTTTGTCATTTTTGTCATTTTTGTCATTTTTGTCATTTTGTCATTTTTGTCATTTTTGTCATTTTGTCATTTTTGTCATTTTTGTCATTTTTGTCATTTTTGTCATTTTTGTCATTTTGTCATTTTGTCATTTTTGTCATTTTTGTCATTTTGTCATTTTTGTCATTTTTGTCATTTTTTGTCATTTTTGTCATTTTGTCATTTTTGTCATTTTTGTCATTTTGTCATTTTGTCATTTTGTCATTTTGTCATTTTTGTCATTTTTGTCATTTTGTCATTTTGTCATTTTTGTCATTTTTGTCATTTTGTCATTTTTGTCATTTTTGTCATTTTTGTCATTTTTGTCATTTTGTCATTTGTCATTTTTGTCATTTTTGTCATTTTTGTCATTTTGTCATTTTTGTCATTTTGTCATTTTGTCATTTTTGTCATTTTTGTCATTTTTGTCATTTTTGTCATTTTTGTCATTTTTGTCATTTTTGTCATTTTTGTCATTTTTGTCATTTTTGTCATTTTTGTCATTTTTGTCATTTTTGTCATTTTTGTCATTTTGTCATTTTTGTCATTTTTGTCATTTTTGTCATTTTTGTCATTTTTGTCATTTTTGTCATTTTTGTCATTTTTGTCATTTTTGTCATTTTTGTCATTTTTGTCATTTTGTCATTTTTGTCATTTTGTCATTTTTGTCATTTTTGTCATTTTTGTCATTTTGTCATTTTTGTCATTTTTGTCATTTTTGTCATTTTGTCATTTTTGTCATTTTTGTCATTTTTGTCATTTTTGTCATTTTTGTCATTTTGTCATTTTTGTCATTTTTGTCATTTTTGTCATTTTTGTCATTTTTGTCATTTTGTCATTTTTGTCATTTTTGTCATTTTTGTCATTTTTGTCATTTTTGTCATTTTTGTCATTTTGTCATTTTTGTCTTTTTTGTCATTTTTGTCATTTTTGTCATTTTTGTCATTTTTGTCATTTTTGTCATTTTTGTCATTTTTGTCATTTTTGTCATTTTTGTCATTTTTGTCATTTTTGTCATTTTGTCATTTTTGTCATTTTTGTCATTTTGTCATTTTTGTCATTTTTGTCATTTTTGTCATTTTTGTCATTTTTGTCATTTTTGTCATTTTTGTCATTTTTGTCATTTTTGTCATTTTTGTCATTTTTGTCATTTTTGTCATTTTTGTCATTTTTGTCATTTTTGTCATTTTTGTCATTTTTGTCATTTTGTCATTTTTGTCATTTTTGTCATTTTTGTCATTTTTGTCATTTTGTCATTTTTGTCATTTTTGTCATTTTTGTCATTTTGTCATTTTTGTCATTTTTGTCATTTTTGTCATTTTTGTCATTTTTGTCATTTTGTCATTTTGTCATTTTTGTCATTTTTGTCATTTTTGTCATTTTGTCATTTTTGTCATTTTTGTCATTTTTGTCATTTTTGTCATTTTTGTCATTTTTGTCATTTTTGTCATTTTTGTCATTTTTGTCATTTTGTCATTTTTGTCATTTTTGTCATTTTTGTCATTTTTGTCATTTTGTCATTTTTGTCATTTTTGTCATTTTTGTCATTTTTGTCATTTTTGTCATTTTTGTCATTTTTGTCATTTTTGTCATTTTTGTCATTTTTGTCATTTTTGTCATTTTGTCATTTTTGTCATTTTTGTCATTTTTGTCATTTTTGTCATTTTTGTCATTTTTGTCATTTTTGTCATTTTTGTCATTTTTGTCATTTTTGTCATTTTTGTCATTTTTGTCATTTTTGTCATTTTTTTCATTTTGTCATTTTTGTCATTTTTGTCATTTTTGTCATTTTTGTCATTTTTGTCATTTTTGTCATTTTTGTCATTTTTGTCATTTTTGTCATTTTTGTCATTTTTGTCATTTTTGTCATTTTTGTCATTTTTGTCATTTTTGTCATTTTTGTCATTTTTGTCATTTTTGTCATTTTTGTCATTTTTGTCACTATTGTCATTTTTGTCATTTTTGTCATTGGTGTCATTTTGATGTTTTCAATAAAAATATTCAAACTAATATCCAAAACGAAATTTTTTTAGCAAGTTTAATGAAAATAATCATGAAATGTTTTTTGAAAGCCTAAAATACGATTTTACACCTGCTGATGAAAAAAATTGTGTTCAAGTTTTTTTTATTTATGCTGATCAAATTTCAGGGTTTTGACCAAGTGTGCCCGGATAATGCCCGAATTTTTGGTCGACATTTTGGAATCAAATGCCTGGATTTTGTCAGATTTTTAGATAAATTAGCCTCGAAATTATAAATCTGAAAAAATTATCAAATAAAGTTTGAAATATGAATAATCGTTTGGAAGCATTGACGTAAAATAGACCATTTTATCACTTTTATCACTTTATACTTAAACTTAGTTCTGTGGGCCTCGTTTGTTTTCAGTTATGACAAAAACTTGTTCAACATCCTTTTTGTTGCAACCTGCAATAATTTGTTATCTCTAAGGTGCTTTTATGCCGGATGATTTAAT
>NW_026597316.1:0-7543 GCF_029784155.1 Uranotaenia lowii | reverse complement strand
AAAATTTCATTGCCCGAGATCCGTTGGTAAATTTAAATTTGCAGCCCTTCAGTGTTGCCGTAATATGTAGTGAACTGAACCATATTTTTTAAGGATTGCATAAAAAAAAATTCTAATTTGAGAATTAATTTTGAAACGTAGACCGCCTGACTGGAATGTTGACACAAACGATTTCAAGATATGCTGAAGTTGTCCAACGAAAATCTGATACAGAACTCAAAGCCGACTGATTTTTGGGGTGTTCAACATTTCGGAAAATCTAGAACATTTAATCATTTTTTTTTCACTTACGTTTTTATTTATACTTCTAACTGATATACCCATACATGTATCCTGAGTTTTCTGGTTTCTAGTTCCAATGATGTAGTTTTATAGCCCTTTCCTTCGTCACTGCCACAGCAAACAAAATCGGAACTGCATGGTGAAATACCATATTGTAATAAAGCATCTGATTCTTCAAAACCGTCTAACATTCCTGTCGAAAAAAAAACGAACGTATGTTAATTTTTCTATTGTTCTTTTTTGCGATCAATCAATTGTATGAAATCAAATCTAACAACTATGTAGGTATTTAACCGAAATCCCATTTATAACGCAACTATACCCTAGTTTACGGAAAAAAACAATGTTAAGAAAGTTTAGCGTAAACAATACTCAAACTTTCAAATAGATCGGTTGAAAGTGAAATAGAAGCTACATCAGTGTTTCATTTGCCTTAGTTCAAATTCTGTTCAATCGAATACGAACCCAAAGATTTTTATCGATTGAAAATATTTCCGCGGACGAGTTCCAAATTAAACTGTATATAGAAACCGTGATATTAATAGATAATGTGTTAACTTTGAATGATAACTTGCTCAGGCAATGTTCAATGAGTTTACTGGATGAACCTTAACCAAAAGGTAAACATATTATTAAGAACAATCATCATTTCTAGAAAATAACATTCTTGAGAATTTCAACAAAAAAAATTATCACAAACTCATCCGGAAATGTACCATAGAAAATGTTCGCCACTCAATAAAGATATAATTACAATTACAATCGTAACGTTAGGGCAGAGCTTTAGTCTAAATTTGGACTGAATTTCGACGTTAGAAAAAAAAACCATTTGATACTAACCCGGTATAGGTCGCGAGTAAACGCCTCCGAGATGTCTTGCCGCTGCTGGTTGCTGTGAGCACAGAGAGAATCCTTCATGGCCTTCCGCAAGGCTGCCGCATCGGCCGAAGCGTCAAACTCTTCCACAGCAAATACAGTTGGGTGAGGCTAATAATCAGCAGCAGGGTAAAACGAAAAGTAGATAAAAGCACGTCATTAGAAGTCGCTTCACATCGTAATCAGTATTGAATTGATGAAAAATTGTTATTGAATTTAATTCTACTTACGGTGTAGTACCAGGACATGGCAAAACGGGGAGCTTTCAAATACGCAGAAAAATAGTTGTCTTTTAGTTCAGGATACTGAGTCGTTGACTGTTCACTTTGAGTTGCGATGTTGGAATGAAAATGGGACCGAACTGAACCAAAACGCACCAAATTTAACGCTTTTTTACCAGTGCTGCCACAAATCAATCTCTACCTCCAGTTCAAGAATAAAAATATATTTACCGAATTCTCTGCCTATAATGCAGGTATAGGTATAATAAATATTTTGGGATCTAAGTTAGGTAAATGCGGTGAATACCAACATGGGAATTTCCAAATCAAAGGCATTTTTTTCAGTGTATAGGTTGGCTTTTTGCGCTAAGCTGAGATGCGGCTGAGATGCATGTTAAGGGGGGGGTAGGGTCTAACACTTTCAAAAAATCGATTTTTTTATTTTTTTATTTTCTTATTGTAAAACATTTCAAGAATGTTGTGTCAAATTTTCAAGTCAATTGAAGCAAAACTGTAGAAGTTATAGGCCTTTATCTCCTCCTATCTAATACTGCAAGAAAGCAAGAGCAGAAACTTCAAACGCGTTTTTCTCGAAAGCACATTTATAAAGTCCGTGGACATCGTCATTTGAAAACTACTTATCCGATTAAATAAAAACGTTGGGGTCCAGAAAAACATCTATTCAAAATATTTTGCTCTGATTTTTTGAATTCAGATGAATCTGTGCTGAGATACAGTGTCCACCGCAAATCCTGTTTTCTAAAAGGCATCCTCGAAAATGCTCCGTCACCGGCTCATTTTTCAATATTTTTCTACGAAAAAATTACTAAATGTTCTTTTAACCTTCCAAAGTCGTTCGGGTCAATATGACCCGAAGCGCACATTCAAATCATCATAACTCTTCGAGAAAAAATCGCAAAAATTTGATTTTAAAAACCTCCCTGGGGAATCACGAAATACACAATCTGTAGTACCAGGCAACTTCCTGTGGCCACCGGAAGTGCTCGCTCAAAAAAATCCGTAATTAGGCTGTTCGGGTCTATATGACCCGAGAGTTTGCGTAAGTTCCCCTGGCCGCAAATATGGACCGATTTCGATGAATTTTAATTCATTGTATAGATAATTTATTCTAGTTTCTCAATATTGAAAAATAAAGTCGAAATATTCTACGAAATCACCAGTAGCTGATTCCGAATGAAAAAAGTCCCGAAAAAGAGCTCTTTTTAGAATGCTTATAACTTGAGACACGTTCCAAATAATGCGCTGATTTTATAATATTTGGAATTGTCAAGAATAAATCTATCCATGGATGTATAAATTTTTGGTGGTCCAAAGGAAGTTTTGGCCGCTATCCCGGAACTTCCGGTAGAAAAAATTCTTACTTCAAAAAAGTCACCCAATTTTGGCTTTGCATTGCTGTATGTCGGTTACCAATGGATCGATTCTCTAAATTCAAATTTTTTGTCATTTTTCAAACTCCCCCTCGTGTCGGTGGGTTTACGCAATTTTGTTAGCGTGATTTCTCTAAAGTTTGAACTGAAATTGGTCACTTTTTATATACCTAGAGATTCCTTAGAATCTCCCCTTTCTATTGACATACATTTTGTGTGGTGTTTTGAAAATTTGTAGCAACGTTTTTCGAATTTACTGAAAGCTGCCAGATTTCAACCAGTTTGGTCCACGTTTTCAACAGGTTGGTGTACAAATCTCGCACCCCTCACGTAGCTGCGGGAGAAACAAATCCTGTAGCTCTCTTTTTGTCGCTCACCAAATCTACCATCCAACCCAGCAGCAGGAGGAACTGATGCCGTCTCGCCGCGTGGTTTGTTGCTTGATTGTGCTGATGCTGATAACGAAATGAATGCTTTATTGTTGTCTGTAGGAATTGCTTGAATCTTTTTTGATTTAATATTTTAATGGATAGGCAACATTTCTAAAGTTCACGTCCATGATTTCAGATTCAGATTACAGATTTCAGATTGCAGATTTCAGATTTCAGATTCAGATATCAGATTTAAATTTCAAGATCCGATTTCAGATTTAGATTTCAGATTCAGATTCAGATTTCAGATTTCAGATTTCAGATTCAGATTTCAGATTTCAGATTTCAGATTCAGATTTCAGATTCAGATTTCAGATTCAGATTTCAGATTCAGGTTTCAGATTCAGATTTCAGATTCAGATTTCAGATTCAGATTTCAGAATCAGATTTCAGATTCAGATTTCAGATTCAGATTTCAGATTCAGATTTCAGATTCAGATTTCAGATTCAGATTTCAGATTCAGATTTCAGATCCAGATTTCAGATTCAGATTTCAGATTCAGATTTCAGATTCAGATTTCAGATCCAGATTTCAGATTTAGATTTCAGATTCAGATTTCAGATTCAGATTTCAGATTCAGATTTCAGATTCAGATTTCAGATTCAGATTTCAGATTCAGATTTCAGATTCAGATTTCAGATTCAGATTTCAGATTCAGATTTCAGATTCAGATTTCAGATTCAGATTTCAGATTCAGATTTCAGATTCAGATTTCAGATTCAGATTTCAGATTCAGATTTCAGATTCAGATTTCAGATTCAGATTTCAGATTCAGATTTCAGATTCAGATTTCAGATTCAGATTTCAGATTCAGATTTCAGATTCAGATTTCAGATTCAGATTTCAGATTCAGATTTCAGATTCAGATTTCAGATTCAGATTTCAGATTCAGATTTCAGATTCAGATTTCAGATTCAGATTTCAGATTCAGATTTCAGATTCAGATTTCAGATTCAGATTTCAGATTCAGATTTCAGATTCAGATTTCAGATTCAGATTTCAGATTCAGATTTCAGATTCAGATTTCAGATTCAGATTTCAGATTCAGATTTCAGATTCAGATTTCAGATTCAGATTTCAGATTCAGATTTCAGATTCAGATTTCAGATTCAGATTTCAGATTCAGATTTCAGATTCAGATTTCAGATTCAGATTTCAGATTCAGATTTCAGATTCAGATTTCAGATTCAGATTTCAGATTCAGATTTCAGATTCAGATTTCAGATTCAGATTTCAGATTCAGATTTCAGATTCAGATTTCAGATTCAGATTTCAGATTCAGATTTCAGATTCAGATTTCAGATTCAGATTTCAGATTCAGATTTCAGATTCAGATTTCAGATTCAGATTTCAGATTCAGATTTCAGATTCAGATTTCAGATTCAGATTTCAGATTCAGATTTCAGATTCAGATTTCAGATTCAGATTTCAGATTCAGATTTCAGATTCAGATTTCAGCTTCAGATTTCAGATTCAGATTTCAGATTCAGATTTCAGATTCAGATTTCAGATTCAGATTTCAGATTCAGATTTCAGATTCAGATTTCAGATTCAGATTTCAGATTCAGATTTCAGATTCAGATTTCAGATTCAGATTTCAGATTCAGATTTCAGATTCAGATTTCAGATTCAGATTTCAGATTCAGATTTCAGATTCAGATTTCAGATTCAGATTTCAGATTCAGATTTCAGATTCAGATTTCAGATTCAGATTTCAGATTCAGATTTCAGATTCAGATTTCAGATTCAGATTTCAGATTCAGATTTCAGATTCAGATTTCAGATTCAGATTTCAGATTCAGATTTCAGATTCAGATTTCAGATTCAGATTTCAGATTCAGATTTCAGATTCAGATTTCAGATTCAGATTTCAGATTCAGATTTCAGATTCAGATTTCAGATTCAGATTTCAGATTCAGATTTCAGATTCAGATTTCAGATTCAGATTTCAGATTCAGATTTCAGATTCAGATTTCAGATTCAGATTTCAGATTCAGATTTCAGATTCAGATTTCAGATTCAGATTTCAGATTCAGATTTCAGATTCAGATTTCAGATTCAGATTTCAGATTCAGATTTCAGATTCAGATTTCAGATTCAGATTTCAGATTCAGATTTCAGATTCAGATTTCAGATTCAGATTTCAGATTCAGATTTTAGATTCAGATTTCAGATTCAGATTTCAGATTCAGATTTCAGATTCAGATTTCAGATTCAGATTTCAGATTCAGATTTCAGATTCAGATTTCAGATTCAGATTTCAGATTCAGATTTCAGATTCAGATTTCAGATTCAGATTTCAGATTCAGATTTCAGATTCAGATTTCAGATTCAGATTTCAGATTCAGATTTCAGATTCAGACAGATTTCAGATTCAGATTTCGATTTCAGATTCAGATTCAATTTCCAATTTCAGATTCGAATTTCAGATTCCGATTCAAATTCCGATTTCTGATTAAAGTTTCTGATAAAAATTTCAGAATATTTGTTACTTGAATCATAGATTTTGTGTCTCCTGCAGTAGACACTGCTTGAAATAAAAGAAAAGAATCATGATAACATTCAAAACAAATGTATCACTGAAGAATTCTAAAATTCAGAATATTCAGAAAAGAATCATGATAACATTCAAAACAAATGTATCACTGAAGAATTCTAATGGTAAAATATCTAAAAAGATTCAAGAAGCTTATTTCAATTTGGAAAAATAATCTTTCTCTATTTTAAAATCAAAGCATTTACTACGCAAAGAGGCATCAGCATCAGCACAATCAATCAACAAACCTCGCGGCGAGACGGCAGTTCCTCCTGCTGCTGGGTTGGATGGTAGATTTGGTGAGCGACAAAAAGAGAGCTAAAGGATTTGTTTCTCCCGCGGCTACGTGAGGGGTGCGAGATTTGTACACCAACCTGTTGAAAACGTGGACCAAACTGGTTGAAATCTGGCAGCTTTCAGTAAATTCGAAAAACGTTGCTACAAATTTTCAAAACACCTCACAAAATGTATGTCAATCGAAAGAGGAGATTCTAATGAATCTCTAGGTATATAAAAAGTGACCAATTTGAGTTCAAATTTTAGAGAAATCACGCTAACAAAATCCCGTAAACCCACGGACATGAGGGGGAGTTTGAAAAATGACAAAAAAGATGTGAGTTTCATTACCATATACTGAACAACTGAGATTTTTGAGGAACCAACTATGTTCTACGAAAATAATAACAAAGTTAACGAAAAAAAACTAAAATTTGAATTCAGAGAATCGATCCATTGGTAACCGAGATACAGCAATGCAAAGCCAAAATTGGGTGACTTTTTTGAAGTAAGAATTTTTTTCTACCGGAAGTTCCGGGATAGCGGCCAAAACTTCCTTTGGACCACCAAAATTTTATACATCTATGGATAGATTTATTCTTGACAATTCCAAATATTATGAAATCAGCGCAATATTTGGAACCTGTCTCAAGTTATAGGCATTCTAAAAAGAGCTCTTTTTGGGACTTTTTTCATTCGGAATCAGCTACTGGTGATTTAGTAGAATATTTCGACTTTATTTTTCAATATTTAGAAACTAGAATAAATTATCTATACAATGAATTAAAATTCATCGAAATCGGTCAATATTTGCGGCCAGGGGAACGTACGTAAACTTCAGGTCAAATTTATCAAAAATTGATTTGTACGGAAATTTTGCGAACGGCTTTGGAAGGTTAATTTGATCATTATTTTCATAGAACATACTTGGTCTGTCAAAACTACCAGTTCATCAGTATATTGGAATGATGATAAAGATGTTTGAAATGTGCGCTTCGGGTCATATTGACCCGAACGGCTTTGGAGGGTTAAATACGTTTCAATGCGTTCAGTTTTTTTTTATTTTGAAATGTTTATAACTTTTTACATGAAATGCTTAGCTGCTTGTCATATAAGCAAAAAATTCAGCTTAAGAGTATTCAATACCAAAAATCAAAGACAAACTTCATTTCCAGCTGATTTGAGTTTTCTGGATGCTTTAATGTGCAAAAATTTCTTCTTACATACAAATTTCCTTACAAAATTGAAACGCGTTGTGCTAACTCAGAAATAAATCAAATTATCTAAAATTTACACTGATACTTTGCGACCTAAAAGGCATCAGAAAAACATTCAAGGTCAAATAGTCATGTTTTGCAGTGATTTAATGTGCATCCTTCTCGGATAAACAATACAGGGTGACAAAAAAGTCCTGTCACACTTTTTTAATGGGGTCGCTTGTAGCCTATTCGTTGCATCCCTCTGGTGCCATCTATATGTCAAATGAAAGGACTAACTTTGCTGCCCATAGTGGCAGAGTTTCGTTTCTG
>NW_026597315.1:0-7600 GCF_029784155.1 Uranotaenia lowii | reverse complement strand
CGCATTGAAATAAAAAATTCTTCTGAGACCCCCAATAATTTAATGAATTTCTTGATTTTTAGTATAAGGTAATCTGAGAAATTGCAAATTTACAAAAGGTACGATAAACAGAAACCATTGGAAATTTGCTAGAAATTCTGTGTCCAATTACGTCAATTTTTCAATCCACTTTTCAAAATTATTTTACTGTGAGTTGAACAGTTTTTACGGTTTTCTAATTGAAAAGTACTACTTCTACACCATTCTTTATTTTTTTTAGGTATAACTTACACACTGAATCTAAAATCAACAAAATCAGTAAAAATTTGTAAATAGGGAATCTTCAACAATCTACAGGTAAAATTTCCCCGGAACTGATATTTTGCGATCAGCCTTGGAGAGTTAAAAAAACAAAAATTATATTCTTGTGGGCAACCTGGGTGGATACAACGCAGTACATTTAAAAAAAATCAATTATAGGATAGGATTTGTTCAACTTATTAGGGAAATAATTTAGCACCCAAAGGATCCCCATTCAAGAAAGCAGAGTTGTTTAATTTAGTGGAAAATACGCTGTGTTTGTGTACATAAAGGATGTATATGAGTTGTGTAACACTGATTTTTCATGATTTTATTCATTCATCAAAGCAGGCAAGCCAATGCTTTTCAAACTGAATCCACATTACTTCGACTTTGTATCTTAAGTCTAGTCCACACTAGGCAATTTAAATCAAGATTTTTGTGGTGAGACGAACTTTGTTGTCCGGAGATTCAATGGAGACATTGAGACCTTCACAACACCAAACGTTTCCTAATGTGGACTAGCTTCAGCGCCACATAACAGACAGATACGCCTTATTTTGATTAGAGAGTTTACGATTTTATTGAAATTTTTTAGCAAATTCTTTCTTAAGCCTATTATTTTGTATTGCACGTTATGCTTTCCGTTGTACCCGTCAACGCACTCATTGAGCGAGAACGCGTAAAGGGCCGTTCGAATGCCACGTTAACATGTGCGATTTTCGAACATCCCCTCTTCTTCCCTTCTGCTCGATTTTCAACGTGGCCATATTTCATGTTTCGTATTTCAATCTTATTTTCTAGTTTGAAAACAGTCTTTTTTGTTTATTATGGCTTGCATAAGAAGCAGGTTTTCTGCCCCAGGCAAATTTGATAGCGAAAAAATCTAAAATTGGTGAAATAGTGAATAGTGGAAAAGTTCGTACCAAGAATAGTTCCGTCAACTGCTTCAACCTGATGCTCAAAGTCCAATCCAAGCCAATTTTTCAATTTTTGTGGAGTTCTGTAGGCTGTTCCATTAGGAAGAGATTAAACCTGCTGATGTACCCAAGTTAATCATTCCAGGGTATTAACGCAAATTATTCTTTCCATGTTTTTAGTGAAATACTATTCTGCGATGCATCCATTAACAAAAATTCGTACAAAAATTGAAGATTTTTCGTATATTGAATTGTTGTTTATATTTAGCCCAAGTTTTGATAGTCAGTGTTACGTACTGAGTGTGAATTCAGAGTGTTGAATTTGTTTTTGATAAAGTTTCAAAAAGAAATTTATAAAAACTTTACCCTGAGAAATTATTCCAAATTTTCGATTGAAAATCAAAGCTTTCAATGTCATTTAATTTGTCAAATATTTAAAAAATTATTTATGATTGAAATTACAAAATTTCTTTTCAAAATTTGAATTGATCAGAATGTTTTAATAATGCGATTAAGGATATAGAAACAAGATTCTTCTTCTTCTTTCTTTTGAAGCTTTCAGCTCCAGATAAATGGGCTATTGACAACGACTATATGCCCAGAAATAAGATAAATCCAAACAACAAACGCTAAACAATAATGTTTATTTTTTTATTGTAATGTAGTCAAGCGAACTTGTTACACCCAGATCGCGCAACACTAGTAAAAAGTGTCTCCTGATTATATCCTTTTCCTCTTAAAAAAAAAAGTTTTGTTTGGATACAGAGGTAAACTCGGTACTTAAGCATAAATATATTTCCTATCATCCCTTTCTCTAATTTATTTTCTTTTTTATCTATTGACTACTTAGACGTGGCCGGCGCCGTTATTGATGTTTAAAGAGAGAGTATCGGTTTTGTTCATTGTGGATGTGCTTTCAATCCCAGACACCGTTCTTTTGGTCTCTGGACAAAATTGATGGCCGCAGTCGATCACGCCATGCCTGCGATCAAGAAACATAAAATTCGTTTGTTTGAAGTCTACCTAAAAAACAATAAATAATTGATTTTCAGCCATTCTTAATGTTGCATTTAAAGTTCAATGATTCTAGGTGTATGTGAGTAGTCAATCAATTTAAGCTAAACTTATTATTTTTCGTTTATTATTTACGAATAGAAATATTAGCAAAATTCAGTGATTGATGAAGCTTTATAGACGACTGCGAGTTGGTATGTAGCATTCATTCTTCTTCTTCTCTCGGTTCAAAGATATCAAAATATCAAACAAAAGTATGAATATCTAGTTTTTTATGAACACTAATTTTTTGATATTGTTGTGGAAAGAACTATCATGAAATTCAATTTTCCTAAATGGAAAACTTAAGTATTGAATCTGAATAATGTCTGAAAAATTTATTTGAGCTGTGTTACGTGGTTTCTGAAACGATTAATGTAATACAAAGTCGCTGGGAAACAAAACGAGAGCGGTTTTAAAAGTCAAGAGTGTCAGTTAAATACTCCAGACATTCGGACGGGTAAAAATCTCAAGTACGGGTGAGGGTTAAATACTTCTTCAACCTGTATACATCTGGGGCTGACAATCACCGAATCATACAGGGAATTTCTCACAATTTGAAAAAAAAACAGGCATTTGTTATTAAACAAACTTATATTTAACACGTTTGAAAAACACTGACAGTTTTCCTAACTAACTTGAGAATTCTGAACAAATCTTGGTTTAGATCTTTTCAAAGTCGCTTACCTTAATTGGCTAATTCGATATGGGGACATTGTTGAATTTCGCAATTCCTGGGGTCAAAAAAGCTTCGTTTTGATTCAAAACTCAACCATGATTTTGTTTGCAGAATTTTCATGTACCGTTTACATGAGTAAATTGAAACTTTAAGGTTTGTATGAAAAAATTGAATATTTTTTATTGAAAAACCAACATCATTATTGTTTCTTCTGTTGAACTGAGCCTGCTTATGTTTTTGTGTTTTTGTGCTATAAAATCATGGCAATCTTATCGGGACATCCGACTTGAAATATCAAAACCATCACCAAAAAAATTACAAAAACTTAAACCCTTGCTCTAAGTTCTTAAGAGAATTGTCTATTTTTTCTCCATGAATTCCTAAATCAAAATTTTAACATTTAGGTTTTTTAGCCTGAGCTTTTTTTGTGAGCTTTACCAAGAAAGATTAGTATGAAAATTTATAAGAAAGATATGAATTTTCTATTTTCAAACTTATTTTCAAATTAAAAATTTATAAAAAGTCTTCTTTTGACGTCCATTTCAAAAAATATTATCAAGATCAAACCAAATGAATTTGAGTGTCCCAATTAGTATATCAATTGTCATCCAACATAAATTGGACAAAGTCGAATAATGATTTTCTAAGTGGTTACCAGTCTTTAATCTTTATTCCGAAACTAATTTCCCATAATATGGGTAACATAAAGTTAGAAAAATATGTTGAGTAGTGATCTAAATTTTTATTTGTGGTAAGGGTCTCTATGACCTGAACTGTACTTTCTCGAAGCAATATCTCAAATACAGTTAAAGCTAGACACAGGATATTTTCTGACTTTTCCTTAAATAAGAAGTTCAAAAATTTCTTATTTTAAGATTTTTTAATTGGATTATTGCTTTTGTTATAAAATAAAAACAACTGAACTAGTTTTCATAAACACAACCATTTTGAAATTGTTCAGATGTTTGCTATTAGATGCTTCTTAAAAATTTAAGTATTTATTTTTATGCTCTTCAAAAAACGACCTTGAAGTTAAAAATTTCTTAAAAATAGGTTTTTTGCATCAAAGATAACTCATTTTTTTGAAGTCGTATTGAAAAACTCTTGATTGATATAAATTCAGAAAGATTGAGAGCTCCTATCGAAATCATAAAAGTGCTTGGCTTTGCAGACCACAGCTGGTTACCCAGTAGACATAAAATCGTATCAAAAATGATTACTTAAGTCCTTTACAATGGTGTTGCGAACCGCAATTCCAACTGCATAGTAAAAAGATCGTATAAAACTACGTCTGAAGTCAGTTCAAATCGGATATGATAGAAAATCCGCCATGTTTGTAAACTGATTTTGCTCCCGCGCGGATTTCAAGTAAGAAAACCATCGTCGTGTTCTCTCTGAAACTAGCAGTGCATCCAGGTGGTGTAAAATCAAATATGAATCAAACTGTAAATTATGGTATCTGGAAACGATTTGTTTTTTTTTTATTTTTCCATTGATTAAATAATGTATCAGCCCAATTATTAGCAAGATATTCGGTAAAAAACAATGGTTTTTATGAAGAATATCAATTTTTTATTTATTCTTTAATTTCCATTCATGATATGAGACAACGGAAACCTAATACTGTTTTTACTTTAATATTTAAATATTTAGTGAAATTTTATTATTTTAACTGAAGCGGTCACTTTATTTGTTCAAAAACGTCATCTTTTTTGACCATTTTGTTTTTTGGCCTAATTTTCAGACACCCACAAATAATATTTTTTTTCAAAAATAGATAGTGAACATATGGATAATTCCAAAATGGTTGAATTTATTTTATTTGAACAGGTACTAAGCACCAAATTGGCTATCAGCATGGCATAATTCATGAAAATCGGTTTTGTAGTTTTGAAGATACCACCAAAATAGTGATCCGAGTCTATACGACCCTAACCAGTTAATTGTCCTTTTTTTAACCGTGAAGGATGGTTGAGTATATTTGCTCAATTTTATTTTGTAATGATTTCAAAATTAATTTATTATTCAAATGATGAATATTAACTGGAATAATAATGAATATGTTTTGAAAAAACTGTTCAAGCTATATTTTATCATAATCGAAATATTATTTTAAATACCTCAAGTGCGCATTTCATGATTGAACGCTGTATTCTGCTTCTTATTATATTATACATCTTGTTAATTTTTGTTTTTATCGGTGTTTTTTTCCATTTTGATTAGAAGAAATTCTTTAGTTTATTCCTCAAAATTCAATTACCACGGATTGTTTTTCACTCAATAATAACCAAATAATAGACACTCCAAATCTGTTTTAATAGCTGGTTTTATGGAAAAATGTTATATTAGCCTGAAAAATATATGAATGAATCCAGTTTAAAATACATTATTCAGCCAGAAGTAAGGAATTGAAATCTTACTAGGATTTTTTAGAACTGGTGCTTATTAACTTTGTTTCAATGGATTATTATAAGTTGAACAATAATTTTGCATTCGTTTGTGCTTTTTGTTGCTTTCATGGACAATATTCTTTGAAAGAGAGAACCTGCATAAGTTGGAAACCTATTTTAGAATAAAAAATCACTCCCTTGGACTCTCGCCTATCCAGGTTCGTCTGTACATCAAATCGGATATTTATTTTCTAGAGATATTTTTGTCTATAATGATTGAACAAATTGATCGAATATTTCCTCAAACAGTGAAGAAACAGCTGAATGCTCCAGGCAAGTGATAACTAATTCACCCCAAGCCATCTTCTTTCAATCTCTCTCCACGAATCACGTGAATTTGCCACGGAAAGTAGTGAATAAAAATTTCCATAAATGGGCGAATTTGATCCGCGATCGGCAAGTCTACCTTTCCACGCGAAACCCTCTGGGCCATGGACCAACTACGATCGGCCGACGGCGGATCGATCGACCGAAATACGTGCAGCATTTCGATAATCCCATCCGCCTTGCGCCAATGTTGATGATGATGGTGATGATGGCGGTGCTGAGTGGAATAATTAGTACGCATCTCATGAATGAATTCGAGGGAAAAGATGGGTCTGGTTGCGGCTATAAGATTTTTTTTCGATGTCAACTCCGTTGAACCCAAAGGCTGATCGAAGAAAGTTTTGCCGGATTTTGCAGATTCGGAAAAGGTCGATGACATTTTTCTAGGGTCTCGCAAAAGGGGGGAAGATTCGTCTCTTTTTTTTGGCATTTTTATTTATCATCGATTAGACTTTCAAATGTGCGGTATGCTTTTCTAAAATAAATTATTCGAACTGCCAATTTTTCGAATAAATCAAGGGCTGGACAGTAAAATTGAACACCGATTAATTTAAAGACATTTCGGGAAACTATACGAGATATTGATGGCTTTCGGAAGATTTCGTAATGATAAAACAGTTATAGTGAAATTCTTAAAAAGATCAAATTGAATACATGACTTCAGATTCCATCAAAAATTTTATTTTTAAATATCTCAAAAAATCAAATCGGAAATTGCAAAACCAAAATTCCGCAAAGTTCAAAACTCGAAATCAGCAAGAAATTACCTAAAATCCACTTATTAACATAATTTTCTCTAATCATCATCAGCAAATTATGCACTGTCGTCTTTTGGCATCAAATTCGGTTGAAAACAGAAGAAGTTAAATTTAAGCTGTTCAACCCCACGTTTTTGAGACATCTTGCATTCAAGAGACACAAGCCAAAAAAAAAAATACATCAGCACCAAAAACCGTGGATTAATCAATAAAAATGACGAAGCTACCAATTTGTGGAGGTGCAAAATTGGATGCCCGAAATTGCATCGTCTCATCCAATTTCGAAAAAAAAAATTCAAACCCCAAGACGAAAGATGACGGAAAATTTGGTTGTAAATCGTAGCTGCTGAACTTTTTGCTTCATTTTCGATTGTTTTTTTTTTCTATCTCTTTCAGAAAAAAACCATCAATGGAAATTTCAGATTGATCAAGCTGGGTGTTTTGTTTTGCGTCTTGTCAGCGTTTTGTTTTTCGCTTTTTGTTTTTTGGTTGTTCCATCTTGGGATTATGATGTCGAAATCAAGGGGTGGAAAATTGTTTGTTGTTGTTCATTCATTTGCCGTGATGATGATCGATCACACTGATTGAGGCACAGGCTTGTTATGTGATGGAGATGTTTAGCTTGATGATGTCGAATTTGTACGCGAAATTCGAATAGGAATCTGCGCGTATGTGATGACGGCACATAGGAATTCGTTTGTGATGCATTTTGAAGATGATGATGTGCTCAGTAGAAAATTAGCTATCTTCGAAGACGATGGAAAACTTTTTTTTTTGTTTTTAGGACTTTGAAAGATTTGAATATGCATTTCTTTATGGATGAACAATAAAAAAACGAATTTTAGAAATGCTTTAAAAAAATTTATTTAGTATCCGACATCCGAGAAAGCTGAAGTTAGAAGCTATACGTTGCACACAAAGGTATATTTTTGAATATTTTTGTATGATAATTATAAACACAAAAATTTGGAAAATTTATAATATAAAAAATTGATAAAAAAGTTGACGTAATTTCACACATTTTGGCATTTTTCGATGAAATCAAAACGAAACACAGAATTTTTGACAAATTTTCATAGGTAGCTGTTTTTCGAACTTTTAATTAATTTGCCATTGCCATGCTTTGATTCATTG
>NW_026597314.1:0-7642 GCF_029784155.1 Uranotaenia lowii | reverse complement strand
CCGCACTACTGGTTAAGAAATCTTAGCTGTTCTGATGATGGTTGAAATTTTAAATTGGAATCATAATCTTTAATGAAATCAGTTGAATATAAAATTAAAATTCTAATATTCAACCAAAATATTCTAAAAATTAACTGTATTTTTCAAGCGTACGCCATCTTCAGGTGGCGTTCTCAACCTTTTGATTACAATCGGGCACTCTCCTTCCACTGACTGGTCTTCCCCATCATCATCGAAACCTATCAATATGGTTAGCCGTTTAATAAGCGCTTCTTTGTGTCTCCTCCTTTCGAGAGTTTGTAACGAATCATAATAATAACAATAACAATAACGACGATGATTATTGTGAAGACGGTAGTAAATTAAAAATAAATTCGAACTGTCTGATTTGTCATTCCTCTGCTCGTATATTTTTTTATATTTTCCTCCCAACGGACAGCATCTTCGCCTTTTTTTTGTTCGCCTTTCCAACTTCGTAGCGCGTCCAGCGTTTTAATCATTATTTTAAGATGGTACCTTTTCCTCTTGTCCACACTCCCATACGGTGAGAGATTTGAAAAATCTAAGCTGGGAAAACGCTCGAATGACAGAAGACGAATGAGTTGATATTCAATTTTTAAAGAGCACCCTTTGTCGAAATGCTCTAACAATAGACAGTTCGTTGTTGGCTTCTCTAATCACATTTTATTCTGCGTTTTACGCATTTTTGTTGAATTGAACTCCAATCAGCTTTGAGATTTTTGTTCATCAGAAAACAGTAATTTTGAGTATCGATCGACTTTATCATGAAAAAATGCGTAAATCAACGCTTTAGTACGGTGATCTAAATTGAAACTGAAATGATCCTAATTAAACGATAAATTAACCTGAGAAAACTTTCATCATTTACGAGCGACATTTATCTAAACTCGCTTTCTGAGGAACCAACCAAAGTAGAACAATTTCAAATACTAATATAAGATTTTGAATATCTACAACAGCCAAAATTGTAAAAATTGTCAAAATTGTCAAAATTGTCAAAATTGTCAAAATTGTCAAAATTGTCAAAATTGTCAAAATTGTCAAAATTGTCAAAATTGTCAAAATTGTCAAAATTGTCAAAATTGTCAAAATTGTCAAAATTGTCAAAATTGTCAAAATTGTCAAAATTGTCAAAATTGTCAAAATTGTCAAAATTGTCAAAATTGTCAAAATTGTCAAAATTGTCAAAATTGTCAAAATTGTCAAAATTGTCAAAATTGTCAAAATTGTCAAAATTGTCAAAATTGTCAAAATTGTCAAAATTGTCAAAATTGTCAAAATTGTCAAAATTGTCAAAATTGTCAAAATTGTCAAAATTGTCAAAATTGTCAAAATTGTCAAAATTGTCAAAATTGTCAAAATTGTCAAAATTGTCAAAATTGTCAAAATTGTCAAAATTGTCAAAATTGTCAAAATTGTCAAAATTGTCAAAATTGTCAAAATTGTCAAAATTGTCAAAATTGTCAAAATTGTCAAAATTGTCAAAATTGTCAAAATTGTCAAAATTGTCAAAATTGTCAAAATTGTCAAAATTGTCAAAATTGTCAAAATTGTCAAAATTGTCAAAATTGTCAAAATTGTCAAAATTGTCAAATTGTCAAAATTGTCAAAATTGTCAAAATTGTCAAAATTGTCAGAATTGTCAAAATTGTCAAAATTGTCAAAATTGTCAAAATTGTCAAAATTGTCAAAATTGTCAAAATTGTCAAAATTGTCAAAATTGTCAAAATTGTCAGAATTGTCAAAATTGTCAAAATTGTCAAAATTGTCAAAATTGTCAAAATTGTCAAAATTGTCAAAATTGTCAAAATTGTCAAAATTGTCAAAATTGTCAAAATTGTCAAAATTGTCAAAATTGTCAAAATTGTCGAAATAGTCTAAATTGTCAAAATTGTCAAAATTGTCAAAATTGTCAAAATTGTCAAAATTGTCAAAATTGTCAAAATTGTCAAAATTGTCAAAATTGTCAAAATTGTCAGAATTGTCAAAATTGTCAAAATTGTCAAAATTGTCAAAATTGTCAAAATTGTCAAAATTGTCAAAATTGTCAAAATTGTCGAAATAGTCTAAATTGTCAAAATTGTCAAAATTGTCAAAATTGTCAAAATTGTCAAAATTGTCAAAATTGTCAAAATTGTCAAAATTGTCAAAATTGTCAGAATTGTCAAAATTGTCAAAATTGTCAAAATTGTCAAAATTGTCAAAATTGTCAAAATTGTCAAAATTGTCAAAATTGTCAAAATTGTCAAAATTGTCAAAATTGTCAAAATTGTCAAAATTGTCAAAATTGTCTAAATTGTCAAAATTGTCAAAATTGTCAAAATTGTCAAAATTGTCAAAATTGTCAAAATTGTCAAAATTGTCAAAATTGTCAAAATTGTCAAAATTGTCAAAATTGTCAAAATTGTCAAAATTGTCAAAATTGTCAAAATTGTCAAAATTGTCAAATTGTCAAAATTGTCAAAATTGTCAAAATTGTCAAAATTGTCGAAAATTGTCAAAATTGTCAAAATTGGCAAAATTGTCAAAATTGTCAAAATTGTCAAAATTGTCAAAATTGTCAAAATTGTCAAAATTGTCAAAATTGTCAGAATTGTCAGAATTGTCAAAATTGTCAAAATTGTCAAAATTGTCAAAATTGTCAAAATTGTCAAAATTGTCAAAATTGTCAAAATTGTCAAAATTGTCAAAATTGTCGAAATAGTCTAAATTGTCAAAATTGTCAAAATTGTCAAAATTGTCAAAATTGTCAAAATTGTCAAAATTGTCAAAATTGTCAAAATTGTCAAAATTGTCAAAATTGTCAAAATTGTCGAAATAGTCTAAATTGTCAAAATTGTCAAAATTGTCAAAATTGTCAAAATTGTCAAAATTGTCAAAATTGTCAAAATTGTCAAAATTGTCAAAATTGTCAAAATTGTCAAAATTGTCAAATTGTCAAAATTGTCGAAATAGTCTAAATTGTCAAAATTGTCAAAATTGTCAAAATTGTCAAAATTGTCAAAATTGTCAAAATTGTCAAAATTGTCAAAATTGTCAAAATTGTCAAAATTGTCAAAATGGTCAAAATTGTCAAAATTGTCAAAATTGTCAAAATTGTCAAAATTGTCAAAATTGACAAAATTGTCAAAATTGTCAGAATTGTCAAAATTGTCAAAATTGTCAAAATTGTCAAAATTGTCAAAATTGTCAAAATTGTCAAAATTGTCAAAATTGTCGAAATAGTCTAAATTGTCAAAATTGTCAAAATTGTCAAAATTGTCAAAATTGTCAAAATTGTCAAAATTGTCAAAATTGTAAAAATTGTCAAAATTGTCAGAATTGTCAAAATTGTCAAAATTGTCAAAATTGTCAAAATTGTCAAAATTGTCAAAATTGTCAAACTTGTCAAAATTGTCAAAATTGTCAAAATTGTCGAAATAGTCTAAATTGTCAAAATTGTCAAAATTGTCAAAATTGTCAAAATTGTCAAAATTGTCAAAATTGTCAAAATTGTCAAAATTGTCAAAATTGTCAAAATTGTCAAAATTGTCAAAATTGTCAAAATTGTCAAAATTGTCAAAATTGTCAAAATTGTCAAAATTGTCAAAATTGTCAAAATTGTCAAAATTGTCAAAATTGTCAAAATTGTCAAAATTGTCAAAATTGTCAAAATTGTCAAAATTGTCAAAATTGTCAAAATTGTCAAAATTGTCGAAATAGTCTAAATTGTCAAAATTGTCAAAATTGTCAAAATTGTCAAAATTGTCAAAATTGTCAAAATTGTCAGAATTGTCAAAATTGTCAAAATTGTCAAAATTGTCAAAATTGTCAAAATTGTCAAAATTGTCAAAATTGTCAAAATTGTCAAAATTGTCAAAATTGTCAAAATTGTCAAAATTGTCAAAATTGTCAAAATTGTCAAAATTGTCAAAATTGTCAAAATTGTCAAAATTGTCAAAATTGTCAAAATTGTCAAAATTGTCAAAATTGTCAAAATTGTCAAAATTGTCAGAATTGTCAAAATTGTCAAAATTGTCAAAATTGTCAAAATTGTCAAAATTGTCAAAATTGTCAAAATTGTCAAAATTGTCGAAATAGTCTAAATTGTCAAAATTGTCAAATTGTCAAAATTGTCAAAATTGTCAAAATTGTCAAAATTGTCAAAATTGTCAAAATTGTCAAAATTGTCAAAATTGTCAAAATTGTCAAAATTGTCGAAATTGTCAAAATGGTCAAAATTGTCAAAATTGTCAAAATTGTCAAAATTGTCAAAATTGTCAAAATTGTCAATATTGTCAAAATTGTCAAAATTGTCAAAATTGTCAAAATTGTCAAAATTGTCAAAATTGTCAAAATTGTCAAAATTGTCAAAATTGTCAAAATTGTCAAAATTGTCAAAATTGTCAAAATTGTCAAAATTGTCAAAATTGTCAAAATTGTCAAAATTGTCAAAATTGTCAAAATTGTCAAAATTGTCAAAATTGTCAAAATTGTCAAAATTGTCAAAATTGTCAAAATTGTCAAAATTGTCAAAATTGTCAAAATTGTCAAAATTGTCAAAATTGTCAAAATTGTCAAAATTGTCAAAATTGTCAAAATTGTCAAAATTGTCAAAATTGTCAAAATTGTCAAAATTGTCAAAATTGTCAAAATTGTCAAAATTGTCAAAATTGTCAAAATTGTCAAAATTGTCAAAATTGTCAAAATTGTCAAAATTGTCAAAATTGTCAAAATTGTCAAAATTGTCAAAATTGTCAAATTGTCAAAATTGTCAAAATTGTCAAAATTGTCAAAATTGTCAAAATTGTCAAAATTGTCAAAATTGTCAAAATTGTCAAAATTGTCAAAATTGTCAAAATTGTCAAAATTGTCAAAATTGTCAAAATTGTCAAAATTGTCAAAATTGTCAAAATTGTCAAAATTGTCAAAATTGTCAAAATTGTCAAAATTGTCAAAATTGTCAAAATTGTCAAAATTGTCAAAATTGTCAAAATTGTCAAAATTGTCAAAATTGTCAAAATTGTCAAAATTGTCAAAATTGTCAAAATTGTCAAAATTGTCAAAATTGTCAAAATTGTCAAAATTGTCAAAATTGTCAAAATTGTCAAAATTGTCAAAATTGTCAAAATTGTCAAAATTGTCAAAATTGTCAAAATTGTCAAAATTGTCAAAATTGTCAAAATTGTCAAAATTGTCAAAATTGTCAAAATTGTCAAAATTGTCAAAATTGTCAAAATTGTCAAAATTGTCAAAATTGTCAAAATTGTCAAAATTGTCAAAATTGTCAAAATTGTCAAAATTGTCAAAATTGTCAAAATTGTCAAATTGTCAAAATTGTCAAAATTGTCAAAATTGTCAAAATTGTCAAAATTGTCAAAATTGTCAAAATTGTCAAAATTGTCAAAATTGTCAAAATTGTCAAAATTGTCAAAATTGTCAAAATTGTCAAATTGTCAAAATTGTCAAAATTGTCAAAATTGTCAAAATTGTCAAAATTGTCAAAATTGTCAAAATTGTCAAAATTGTCAAAATTGTCAAAATTGTCAAAATTGTCAAAATTGTCGAAATAGTCAAATTGTCAAAATTGTCAAAATTGTCAAAATTGTCAAAATTGTCAAAATTGTCAAAATTGTCAAAATTGTCAAAATTGTCAAAATTGTCAAAATTGTCAAAATTGTCAAAATTGTCAAAATTGTCAAAATTGTCAAAATTGTCAAAATTGTCAAAATTGTCCAAATTGTCAAAATTGTCAAAATTGTCAAAATTGTCAAAATTGTCAAAATTGTCGAAATAGTCTAAATTGTCAAAATTGTCAGAATTGTCAAAATTGTCAAAATTGTCAAAATTGTCAAAATTGTCAAAATTGTCAAAATTGTCAAAATTGTCAAAATTGTCGAAATAGTCTAAATTGTCAAAATTGTCAAAATTGTCAAAATTGTCAAAATTGTCAAAATTGTCAAAATTGTCAAAATTGTCAAAATTGTCAAAATTGTCAAAATTGTCAAAATTGTCAAAATTGTCAAAATTGTCAAAATTGTCAAAATTGTCAAAATTGTCAAAATTGTCAAAATTGTCAAAATTGTCAAAATTGTCAAAATTGTCAAAATTGTCAAAATTGTCAAAATTGTCAAAATTGTCAAAATTGTCAAAATTGTCAAAATTGTCAAAATTGTCAAAATTGTCAAAATTGTCAAAATTGTCAAAATTGTCAAAATTGTCAAAATTGTCAAAATTGTCAAAATTGTCAAAATTGTCAAAATTGTCAAAATTGTCAAAATTGTCAAAATTGTCAAAATTGTCAAAATTGTCAAAATTGTCAAAATTGTCAAAATTGTCAAAATTGTCAAAATTGTCAAAATTGTCAAAATTGTCAAAATTGTCAAAATTGTCAAAATTGTCAAAATTGTCAAAATTGTCAAAATTGTCAAAATTGTCAAAATTGTCAAAATTGTCAAAATTGTCAAAATTGTCAAAATTGTCAAAATTGTCAAAATTGTCAAAATTGTCAAAATTGTCAAAATTGTCAAAATTGTCAAAATTGTCAAAATTGTCAAAATTGTCAAAATTGTCAAAATTGTCAAAATTGTCAAAATTGTCAAAATTGTCAAAATTGTCAAAATTGTCAAAATTGTCAAAATTGTCAAAATTGTCAAAATTGTCAAAATTGTCAAAATTGTCAAAATTGTCAAAATTGTCAAAATTGTCAAAATTGTCAAAATTGTCAAAATTGTCAAAATTGTCAAAATTGTCAAAATTGTCAAAATTGTCAAAATTGTCAAAATTGTCAAAATTGTCAAAATTGTCAAAATTGTCAAAATTGTCAAAATTGTCAAAATCTGTCAAAATTGTCAAAATTGTCAAAATTGTCAAAATTGTCAAAATTGTCAAAATTGTCAAAATTGTCAAAATTGTCAAAATTGTCAAAATTGTCAAAATTGTCAAAATTGTCAAAATTGTCAAAATTGTCAAAATTGTCAAAATTGTCAAAATTGTCAAAATTGTCAAAATTGTCAAAATTGTCAAAATTGTCAAAATTGTCAAAATTGTCAAAATTGTCAAAATTGTCATAATTGTCAAAATTGTCAAAATTGTCAAAATTGTCAAAATTGTCAAAATTGTCAAAATTGTCAAAATTGTCAAAATTGTCAAAATTGTCAAAATTGTCAAAATTGTCAGAATTGTCAAAATTGTCAAAATTGTCAAAATTGTCAAAATTGTCAAAATTGTCAAAATTGTCAAAATTGTCAAAATTGTCAAAATTGTCAAAATTGTCAAAATTGTCAAAATTGTCGAAATAGTCAAAATTGTCAAAATTGTCAAAATTGTCAAAATTGTCAAAATTGCCAAAATTGTCAAAATTGTCAAAATTGTCAAAATTGTCAAAATTGTCAAAATTGTCAAAATTGTCAAAATTGTCAAAATTGTCAAAATTGTCAAAATTGTCAAAATTGTCAAAATTGTCAAAATTGTCAAAATTGTCGAAATTGTCGAAATTGTCAAAATTGTCAAAATTGTCAAAATTGTCAAAATTGTCAAAATTGTCAAAATTGTCAAAATTGTCAAAATTGTCAAAATTGTCAAAATTGTCAAAATTGTCAAAATTGTCAAAATTGTCAAAATTGTCAAAATGGTCAAAAGT
>NW_026597313.1:0-7645 GCF_029784155.1 Uranotaenia lowii | reverse complement strand
TTAGGGTAAAGTTTTCTCCGTGTCCTCCCCCTCACACCGAGAAGGCCGGAAAGACCCGGGTCTGCCTGTCATTCATGAATGGAACGTGCTATTGGGCTTCAATTGGCAGGGAAATGTGACCATTCGCAACGTGACTCCCCGACGAGTGCCGAATTTTGAACCGAACCAAACTGTCGGATTTGCCCAGGAAGGTCTATGCCATCTTTGTCAAGGCTGTTTCTTGGTATGACAGAAAGGACAAAAAAATGCGAAAGCTAAATAATTGGCACGGATTTCGGTTGAAACATTCCACAAGCGCCAGGGGATAGAATTGAGTGGTTTTAAAGTTTTGACATGCTTCAATTTTATGGTGAGACACGAAAAATAGATATTTGACAGCTCGATGAATCAGTTCAAGCTATCTGGCAGTCAATATACTATTTATAGAAAATCGTTTGAGATTAGAATCTTTCATATCGTTTTATTATACTTTCCGTTCTTTTTTTTTTAATATTTGAAGCACGTTCTTGTTTGAAGACTTCAGTCACCGATTAATGCTGTTCAAATATGGATTTCAAATATGTTATAAAAAATAGAATGCTTTTTCGAAAGAGGAGCATTCTGGAAATATTTTGACAACCGTGAATAAAAAATCATCAATCCATGAAAGAACATAAACTCAACATTTTTAAACATACTTTTCGAAATTTCTTAAAAATGCATCAAAACTCTAAATCAGGTCAATAATTCACAAAGGTTGTTCAAGCAATAATTTCAAAAATTTTAAGGTAGGTAATATATATGAAAAAACCAACAAATTTAACAGAAAAAAAAACTAAAATGATAAAAATGACAGAAATATATCAAAATGACAAAAAAAACATAAATGACAAAAATGACAAAAATGACAAAAATGACAAAAATGACAAAAATGACAAAAATGACAAAAATGACAAAAATGACAAAAATGACAAAAATGACAAAAATGACAAAAATGACAAAAATGACAAAAATGACAAAAATGACAAAAATGACAAAAATGACAAAAATGACAAAAATGACAAAAATGACAAAAATGACAAAAATGACAAAAATGACAAAAATGACAAAAATGACAAAAATGACAAAAATGACAAAAATGACAAAAATGACAAAAATGACAAAAATGACAAAAATGACAAAAATGACAAAAATGACAAAAATGACAAAAATGACAAAAATGACAAAAATGACAAAAATGACAAAAATGACAAAAATGACAAAAATGACAAAAATGACAAAAATGACAAAAATGACAAAAATGACAAAAATGACAAAAATGACAAAAATGACAAAAATGACAAAAATGACAAAAATGACAAAAATGACAAAAATGACAAAAATGACAAAAATGACAAAAATGACAAAAATGACAAAAATGACAAAAATGACAAAAATGACAAAAATGACAAAAATGACAAAAATGACAAAAAAGACAAAAATGACAAAAATGACAAAAATGACAAAAATGACAAAAATGACAAAAATGACAAAAATGACAAAAATGACAAAAATGACAAAAATGACAAAAATGACAAAAATGACAAAAATGACAAAAATGACAAAAATGACAAAAATGACAAAAATGACAAAAATGACAAAAATGACAAAAATGACAAAAATGACAAAAATGACAAAAATGACAAAAATGACAAAAATGACAAAAATGACAAAAATGACAAAAATGACAAAAATGACAAAAATGACAAAAATGACAAAAAAGACAAAAAATACAAAAAATACAAAAATGACAAAAATGACAAAAATGACAAAAATGACAAAAATGACAAAAATGACAAAAATGACAAAAATGACAAAAATGACAAAAATGACAAAAATGACAAAAATGACAAAAATGACAAAAATGACAAAAATGACAAAAATGACAAAAATGACAAAAATGACAAAAATGACAAAAATGACAAAAATGACAAAAATGACAAAAATGACAAAAATGACAAAAATGACAAAAATGACAAAAATGACAAAAATGACAAAAATGACAAAAATGACAAAAATGACAAAAATGACAAAAATGACAAAAATGACAAAAATGACAAAAATGACAAAAATGACAAAAATGACAAAAATGACAAAAATGACAAAAATGACAAAAATGACAAAAATGACAAAAAAGACAAAAAAAGAAAAAAATGACAAAAAAACAAAAATGACAAAAATGACAAAAATGACAAAAATGACAAAAATGTCAAAAATGACAAAAATGACAAAAATGACAAAAATGACAAAAAAGACAAAAAAGACAAAAAAGATAAAAAAGACAAAAAAGACAAAAAAGACAAAACAGACAAAAAAGACAAAAAAGACAAAAAAGACAAAAAAGACAAAAAAGACAAAAAAGACAAAAAAGACAAAAAAGACAAAAAAGACAAAAAAGACAAAAAAGACAAAAAAGACAAAAAAGACAAAAAAGACAAAAAAGACAAAAAAGACAAAAAAGACAAAAAAGACAAAAAAGACAAAAAAGACAAAAAAGACAAAAAAGACAAAAAAGACAAAAAAGACAAAAAAGACAAAAAAGACAAAAAAGACAAAAAAGACAAAAAAGACAAAAAAGACAAAAAAGACAAAAAAGACAAAAAAGACAAAAAAGACAAAAAAGACAAAAAAGACAAAAAAGACAAAAAAGACAAAAAAGACAAAAAAGACAAAAAAGACAAAAAAGACAAAAAAGACAAAAAAGACAAAAAAGACAAAAAAGACAAAAAAGACAAAAAAGACAAAAAAGACAAAAAAGACAAAAAAGACAAAAAAGACAAAAAAGACAAAAAAGACAAAAAAGACAAAAAAGACAAAAAAGACAAAAAAGACAAAAAAGACAAAAAAGACAAAAAAGACAAAAAAGACAAAAAAGACAAAAAAGACAAAAAAGACAAAAAAGACAAAAAAGACAAAAAAGACAAAAAAGACAAAAAAGACAAAAAAGACAAAAAAGACAAAAAAGACAAAAAAGACAAAAAAGACAAAAAAGACAAAAAAGACAAAAAAGACAAAAAAGACAAAAAAGACAAAAAAGACAAAAAAGACAAAAAAGACAAAAAAGACAAAAAAGACAAAAAAGACAAAAAAGACAAAAAAGACAAAAAAGACAAAAAAGACAAAAAAGACAAAAAAGACAAAAAAGACAAAAAAGACAAAAAAGACAAAAAAGACAAAAAAGACAAAAAAGACAAAAAAGACAAAAAAGACAAAAAAGACAAAAAAGACAAAAAAGACAAAAAAGACAAAAAAGACAAAAAAGACAAAAAAGACAAAAAAGACAAAAAAGACAAAAAAGACAAAAAAGACAAAAAAGACAAAAAAGACAAAAAAGACAAAAAAGACAAAAAAGACAAAAAAGACAAAAAAGACAAAAAAGACAAAAAAGACAAAAAAGACAAAAAAGACAAAAAAGACAAAAAAGACAAAAAAGACAAAAAAGACAAAAAAGACAAAAAAGACAAAAAAGACAAAAAAGACAAAAAAGACAAAAAAGACAAAAAAGACAAAAAAGACAAAAAAGACAAAAAAGACAAAAAAGACAAAAAAGACAAAAAAGACAAAAAAGACAAAAAAGACAAAAAAGACAAAAAAGACAAAAAAGACAAAAAAGACAAAAAAGACAAAAAAGACAAAAAAGACAAAAAAGACAAAAAAGACAAAAAAGACAAAAAAGACAAAAAAGACAAAAAAGACAAAAAAGACAAAAAAGACAAAAAAGACAAAAAAGACAAAAAAGACAAAAAAGACAAAAAAGACAAAAAAGACAAAAAAGACAAAAAAGACAAAAAAGACAAAAAAGACAAAAAAGACAAAAAAGACAAAAAAGACAAAAAAGACAAAAAAGACAAAAAAGACAAAAAAGACAAAAAAGACAAAAAAGACAAAAAAGACAAAAAAGACAAAAAAGACAAAAAAGACAAAAAAGACAAAAAAGACAAAAAAGACAAAAAAGACAAAAAAGACAAAAAAGACAAAAAAGACAAAAAAGACAAAAAAGACAAAAAAGACAAAAAAGACAAAAAAGACAAAAAAGACAAAAAAGACAAAAAAGACAAAAAAGACAAAAAAGACAAAAAAGACAAAAAAGACAAAAAAGACAAAAAAGACAAAAAAGACAAAAAAGACAAAAAAGACAAAAAAGACAAAAAAGACAAAAAAGACAAAAAAGACAAAAAAGACAAAAAAGACAAAAAAGACAAAAAAGACAAAAAAGACAAAAAAGACAAAAAAGACAAAAAAGACAAAAAAGACAAAAAAGACAAAAAAGACAAAAAAGACAAAAAAGACAAAAAAGACAAAAAAGACAAAAAAGACAAAAAAGACAAAAAAGACAAAAAAGACAAAAAAGACAAAAAAGACAAAAAAGACAAAAAAGACAAAAAAGACAAAAAAGACAAAAAAGACAAAAAAGACAAAAAAGACAAAAAAGACAAAAAAGACAAAAAAGACAAAAAAGACAAAAAAGACAAAAAAGACAAAAAAGACAAAAAAGACAAAAAAGACAAAAAAGACAAAAAAGACAAAAAAGACAAAAAAGACAAAAAAGACAAAAAAGACAAAAAAGACAAAAAAGACAAAAAAGACAAAAAAGACAAAAAAGACAAAAAAGACAAAAAAGACAAAAAAGACAAAAAAGACAAAAAAGACAAAAAAGACAAAAAAGACAAAAAAGACAAAAAAGACAAAAAAGACAAAAAAGACAAAAAAGACAAAAAAGACAAAAAAGACAAAAAAGACAAAAAAGACAAAAAAGACAAAAAAGACAAAAAGACAAAAAAGACAAAAAAGACAAAAAAGACAAAAAAGACAAAAAAGACAAAAAAGACAAAAAAGACAAAAAAGACAAAAAAGACAAAAAAGACAAAAAAGACAAAAAAGACAAAAAAGACAAAAAAGACAAAAAAGACAAAAAAGACAAAAAAGACAAAAAAGACAAAAAAGACAAAAAAGACAAAAAAGACAAAAAAGACAAAAAAGACAAAAAAGACAAAAAAGACAAAAAAGACAAAAAAGACAAAAAAGACAAAAAAGACAAAAAAGACAAAAAAGACAAAAAAGACAAAAAAGACAAAAAAGACAAAAAAGACAAAAAAGACAAAAAAGACAAAAAAGACAAAAAAGACAAAAAAGACAAAAAAGACAAAAAAGACAAAAAAGACAAAAAAGACAAAAAAGACAAAAAAGACAAAAAAGACAAAAAAGACAAAAAAGACAAAAAAGACAAAAAAGACAAAAAAGACAAAAAGACAAAAAAGACAAAAAAGTCAAAAAAGACAAAAAAGACAAAAAAGACAAAAAAGACAAAAAAGACAAAAAAGACAAAAAAGACAAAAAAGACAAAAAAGACAAAAAAGACAAAAAAGACAAAAAAGACAAAAAAGACAAAAAAGACAAAAAAGACAAAAAAGACAAAAAAGACAAAAAAGACAAAAAAGACAAAAAAGACAAAAAAGACAAAAAAGACAAAAAAGACAAAAAAGACAAAAAAGACAAAAAAGACAAAAAAGACAAAAAAGACAAAAAAGACAAAAAAGACAAAAAAGACAAAAAAGACAAAAAAGACAAAAAAGACAAAAAAGACAAAAAAGACAAAAAAGACAAAAAAGACAAAAAAGACAAAAAAGACAAAAAAGACAAAAAAGACAAAAAAGACAAAAAAGACAAAAAAGACAAAAAAGACAAAAAAGACAAAAAAGACAAAAAAGACAAAAAAGACAAAAAAGACAAAAAAGACAAAAAAGACAAAAAAGACAAAAAAGACAAAAAAGACAAAAAAGACAAAAAAGACAAAAAAAAATACAAAAAAGACAAAAAGGACAAAAAGACAAAAAAGACAAAAAAGACAAAAAAGACAAAAAAGACAAAAAAGACAAAAAAGACAAAAAAGACAAAAAAGACAAAAAAGACAAAAAAGACAAAAAAGACAAAAAAGACAAAAAAGACAAAAAAGACAAAAAAGACAAAAAAGACAAAAAAGACAAAAAAGACAAAAAAGACAAAAAAGACAAAAAAGACAAAAAAGACAAAAAAGACAAAAAAGACAAAAAAGACAAAAAAGACAAAAAAGACAAAAAAGACAAAAAAGACAAAAAAGACAAAAAAGACAAAAAAGACAAAAAAGACAAAAAAGACAAAAAAGACAAAAAAGACAAAAAAGACAAAAAAGACAAAAAAGACAAAAAAGACAAAAAAGACAAAAAAGACAAAAAAGACAAAAAAGACAAAAAAGACAAAAAAGACAAAAAAGACAAAAAAGACAAAAAAGACAAAAAAGACAAAAAAGACAAAAAAGACAAAAAAGACAAAAAAGACAAAAAAGACAAAAAAGACAAAAAAGACAAAAAAGACAAAAAAGACAAAAAAGACAAAAAAGACAAAAAAAGACAAAAAAGACAAAAAAGACAAAAAAGACAAAAAAGACAAAAAAGACAAAAAAGACAAAAAAGACAAAAAAGACAAAAAAGACAAAAAAGACAAAAAAGACAAAAAAGACAAAAAAGACAAAAAAGACAAAAAAGACAAAAAAGACAAAAAAGACAAAAAAGACAAAAAAGACAAAAAAGACAAAAAAGACAAAAAAGACAAAAAAGACAAAAAAGACAAAAAGACAAGAAAGACAAAAAAGACAAAAAAGACAAAAAAGACAAAAAAGACAAAATAGACAAAAAAGACAAAAAAGACAAAAATGACAAAAAAGCCAAAAAAAATACAAAAAATACAAAAAGACAAAAAAGACAAAAAAGACAAAAAAGACAAAAAAGACAAAAAAGACAAAAAAGACAAAAAAGACAAAAAAGACAAAAAAGACAAAAAAGACAAAAAAGACAAAAAAGACAAAAAAGACAAAAAAGACAAAAAAGACAAAAAAGACAAAAAAGACAAAAAAGACAAAAAAGACAAAAAAGACAAAAAAGACAAAAAAGACAAAAAAGACAAAAAAGACAAAAAAGACAAAAAAGACAAAAAAGACAAAAAAGACAAAAAAGACAAAAAAGACAAAAAAGACAAAAAAGACAAAAAAGACAAAAAAGACAAAAAAGACAAAAAAGACAAAAAAGACAAAAAAGACAAAAAAGACAAAAAAGACAAAAAAGACAAAAAAGACAAAAAAGACAAAAAAGACAAAAAAGACAAAAAAGACAAAAAAGACAAAAAAGACAAAAAAGACAAAAAAGACAAAAATGGCAAAAATGACAAAAAAGACAAAAAAGACAAAAAAGACAAAAAAGACAAAAAAGACAAAAAAGACAAAAAGCAAAAAAAAATACAAAAAAGACAAAAAAGACAAAAAAGACAAAAAAGACAAAAAAGACAAAAAAGACAAAAAAGACAAAAAAGACAAAAAAGACAAAAAAGACAAAAAAGACAAAAAAGACAAAAAAGACAAAAAAGACAAAAAAGACAAAAAAGACAAAAAAGACAAAAAAGACAAAAAAGACAAAAAAGACAAAAAAGACAAAAAAGACAAAAAAGACAAAAAAGACAAAAAGACAAAAAAGACAAAAAAGACAAAAAAGACAAAAAAGACAAAAAAGACAAAAAAGACAAAAAAGACAAAAAAGACAAAAAAGACAAAAAAGACAAAAAAGACAAAAAAGACAAAAAAGACAAAAAAGACAAAAAA
>NW_026597312.1:0-7688 GCF_029784155.1 Uranotaenia lowii | reverse complement strand
GAGCTTTGTTTTTTTTTTGTTCAATGTTCGAACAACACAAAGTTTTTCGCAAACGAAAGTCACGCATTTCAAATCATCAGTTCCGCAAATCCGTAACAGAAATAGAAACTTTCGAGCTCCCTTCTTGGACGACAAAATCCATCCCCGGATAATGCGTGTTGACAGAAAGTTGCAAATTCATTCGAAGCGTGTTTTTGTGGCCGGAGCGGCCGGGCGTTTGTCATTCCCCGGTCATTTCCCAAGGGAAGGGGGGCATGGGCATGGATCGAAGAGTTCCCTCTAGTTGTAACCATTTTGGGTCCTACATCTTCCGACAGAACCACAGAGCAGCATCGCTATGGCATTTGCATCCGGACAGTGTTACGGTTTGCGGTTTCGAGGCTTCGGAACAGCCAAGATTTACAACTGACCCCGGTTTAGGTGGGTTCAAATTTAAAAATTTCTTCTGTTTGTTTTTTTCATTTTGGTTTTTTTTTTTTTCTAAAACTGTAGGACAAATCAAGAAATTTTTATTTGCATTCAGTGGAAGAAAATTTGAAATTTGAATCTTCCTATTGGCCGCGTCAAGACATACAGTAAGCTTTTCTCAGCCGGATCACTACCGGCTGGCGGCATCCAGATTTAGTTGAGGATTATACACATAGTTGGGACATCTCGGAACGGAGCCAAAATCCCGCATCATCATCCGGGACGATGTTGACAAGATGTGCCAAATTTGTGGGAAATCCTTGCGTCCTTTCGTCGATACTGAAGAGAAACATCAAACAAAACCCCATGACAACTTATCTCAAGATTGGGATTGTCTTTTCGTGATTTTCTGGTTCCCTCAGGGATTCTGGCAATTTGTCGAACGAACGATAATACTTCTTTCGGGGTCGTTCGAGATTTGTTCTTCGACTTTGGAGATGTTTCACACTATGTTGTATTTCAAAACTTCCTCCATTTTGAAAGTGCTCATATTTGTTGTACGCTCGTAAACTGATCTCGAGTAGGAGTTTTTCAATTTGTGTATATGCCAAAGTTAATATTCTTTCGACTCATCTTCAAACGTCCGTCACCTGATGGTTGCATTCCATTTTCCTTCCTTCGACTCGAATATCACCGACCGAGTCTCATCCACATTTCCGGATATGCGGCAAAGTTTTTAATTAATGTAAATTAACTGTCAAAAAAGTTTGTCCTCTTGCTTCTCATGGATGTTTGCCTTGGATACCTCTACCTGAGAAATTGGCGAGTGAGAGTGTGTGAAACTTCACAGGCAAACCAATCCAGGTGATGCATTCCACTTTGTGCTGCTTGATGCTGCTTTTAACTTCAAGCTCGTTCAAGGCAAGGTGCTATTTTTTAAGCATTTTCAGCTTCACGCGCGCTCGTAAGACAAAGTTTCAATTTCTGGGTAGAGCTCATTTCCAGCTATCTGGATAAATTCGACTGGATGAGAAAGGGATTGCATTATGTATTATTGAAGCAGCGCAGAAGAGAATATTTATAATTTTTAGTCCAACAAGTTATCGTGAATAACAAAAAGAATGCATTATTTTAATTTTACAATGTTATTCACACTTTTAATTTAAAACAAAACAAAACAAACTATTAAAATCACAAATAAAAAACTAAAACAAATTTAAAGATAACAGAAATTTAAAAAAAGCGTAACAAAAAGTACGACTTCCAGAAAAAAAAAAATATTACTAAAATAAAACATTCAAAAAATTACAAACAAAACAAAAAACACAAACAACTTTAATTAACAAAATGAAAAAAAAAACCCAAAAATGAAATAAAAAATGGCAAAATAAATCAAAAATGACAAAAAAAAAGACAAAAATGAAATAAAAAATGCCAAAAAAATTCAGAAATGACAAAAAATAGCAAAAAATAAAAAATGACAATAATGACCAAAATAACAAAAATGACAAAAATGTCAAAAATGAGGTCTCACAACGAGACAAAAATGAGACAAAAATGAGAAAAAAATGAGACAAAAATGAGAAAAAAATGACACAAAAGTGACAAAAATGACAAAAATGACAAAAATGACAAAAATGACAAAAATGACAAAAATGACAAAAATGACAAAAATGACAAAAATGACAAAAATGACAAAAATGACAAAAATGACAAAAATGACAAAAATGACAAAAATGACAAAAATGACAAAAATGACAAAAATGACAAAAATGACAAAAATGACAAAAATGACAAAAATGACAAAAATGACAAAAATGACAAAAATGACAAAAATGACAAAAATGACAAAAATGACAAAAATGACAAAAATGACAAAAATGACAAAAATGACAAAAATGACAAAAATGACAAAAATGACAAAAATGACAAAAATGACAAAAATGACAAAAATGACAAAAATGACAAAAATGACAAAAATGACAAAAATGACAAAAATGACAAAAATGACAAAAATGACAAAAATGACAAAAATGACAAAAATGACAAAAATGACAAAAATGACAAAAATGACAAAAATGACAAAAATGACAAAAATGACAAAAATGACAAAAATGACAAAAATGACAAAAATGACAAAAATGACAAAAATGACAAAAATGACAAAAATGACAAAAATGACAAAAATGACAAAAATGACAAAAATGACAAAAATGACAAAAATGACAAAAACGACAAAAATGACAAAAACGACAAAAATGACAAAAATGACAAAAACGACAAAAATGACAAAAATGACAAAAATGACAAAAATGACAAAAATGACAAAAATGACAAAAATGACAAAAATGACAAAAATGACAAAAATGACAAAAATGACAAAAATGACAAAAATGACAAAAATGACAAAAATGACAAAAATGACAAAAATGACAAAAATGACAAAAATGACAAAAATGACAAAAATGACAAAAATGACAAAAATGACAAAAATGACAAAAATGACAAAAATGACAAAAATGACAAAAATGACAAAAATGACAAAAATGACAAAAATGACAAAAATGACAAAAATGACAAAAATGACAAAAATGACAAAAATGACAAAAATGACAAAAATGACAAAAATGACAAAAATGACAAAAATGACAAAAATGACAAAAATGACAAAAATGACAAAAATGACAAAAATGACAAAAATGACAAAAATGACAAAAATGACAAAAATGACAAAAATGACAAAAATGACAAAAATGACAAAAATGACAAAAATGACAAAAATGACAAAAATGACAAAAATGACAAAAATGACAAAAATGACAAAATGACAAAAATGACAAAAATGACAAAAATGACAAAAATGACAAAAATGACAAAAATGACAAAAATGACAAAAATGACAAAAATGACAAAAATGACAAAAATGACAAAAATGACAAAAATGACAAAAATGACAAAAATGACAAAAATGACAAAAATGACAAAAATGACGAAAATGATAAAAATGACAAAAATGACAAAAATGACAAAAATGACAAAAATGACAAAAATGACAAAAATGACAAAAATGACAAAAATGACAAAAATGACAAAAATGACAAAAATGACAAAAATGACAAAAATGACAAAAATGACAAAAATGACAAAAATGACAAAAATGACAAAAATGACAAAAATGACAAAAATGACAAAAATGACAAAAATGACAAAAATGACAAAAATGACAAAAATGACAAAAATGACAAAAATGACAAAAATGACAAAAATGACAAAAATGACAAAAATGACAAAAATGACAAAAATGACAAAAATGACAAAAATGACAAAAATGACAAAAATGACAAAAATGACAAAAATGACAAAAACGACAAAAATGACAAAAATGACAAAAATGACAAAAATGACAAAAATGACAAAAATGACAAAAATGACAAAAATGACAAAAATGACAAAAATGACAAAAATGACAAAAATGACAAAAATGACAAAAATGACAAAAATGACAAAAATGACAAAAATGACAAAAATGACAAAAATGACAAAAATGACAAAAATGACAAAAATGACAAAAATGACAAAAATGACAAAAATGACAAAAATGACAAAAATGACAAAAATGACAAAAATGACAAAAATGACAAAAATGACAAAAATGACAAAAATGACAAAAATGACAAAAATGACAAAAATGACAAAAATGACAAAAATGACAAAAATGACAAAAATGACAAAAATGACAAAAATGACAAAAATGACAAAAATGACAAAAATGACAAAAATGACAAAAATGACAAAAATGACAAAAATGACAAAAATGACAAATATGGCAAAAATGACAAAAATGACAAAAATGACAAAAATGACAAAAATGACAAAAATGACAAAAATGACAAAAATCACAAAAATCACAAAAATCACAAAAATGACAAAAATGACAAAAATGACAAAAATGACAAAGATGACAAAAATGACAAAAATAACAAAAATAACAAAAATAACAAAAATAACAAAAATGACAAAAATAACAAAAATGACAAAAATCACAAAAAATGACAAAAATGACAAAAATGACAAAAATCACAAAAATCACAAAAATGACAAAAATCACAAAAATCACAAAAATCACAAAAATCACAAAAATCACAAAAATCACAAAAATGACAAAAATGACAAAAATCACAAAAATCACAAAAATCACAAAAATCACAAAAATCACAAAAATCACAAAAATCACAAAAATCACAAAAATGAGACAAAGTTTTTTTTTTTTTTTTTTTTTTTTTTTAACATTGAAGTAATTTAGACTTTATTGCATTACAGAAAGAAAAGAAACCTTAATGAATTTTCATTCCTCTAAAAGGTTTCGATTATAGTTACTATAGGAATAATTCCAGTTTTACATGGCTAACATTACTTACATTAACCGCTCTAAATTGTTTTTGAAATCTTGTTTCAAGCGAGTTTTAAATAAAGTTAAACTTTCGATGTTCCGTATTTCTCGACTGAGTCGATTATACATTGTTGGACCTGTCGTGGTAAACCTTCTTTCTCCGATTCTTGTTGTTGCATTTTCTATCAGTAACCTGTCTACATATCGAGTATTGTGGTTATGTGTTACATGTTCGATATTGAAGTTGTGGTGGATATCTTTGTTTCTTATTATTCTATGCATTATCACTAATGTTTTTAGATCTCGCAGGCAGTTTATCGGTAATATGTTATGATTTGGCATTTTGTACAGTTCTAGGCTAGGGTATAAAAAAGGTAGCTTATAAATTGCTTTAATGCATCGGTTTTGCTGGACTTTTAATGTTGATAGGTTAGACATGTTGGTATGTCCCCAGGCACTGATGGCGTAAGTGTATCGACTGTGTACAAAACTGTAATAAAGCTTTTGCAGAACATGTTTAGGCATAAAATGTGAAAACTTACGGATAATCCCACAGATGGGAGCACATTTTTTTATAAGATTCTGTATATGTGGCTTCCAGGATAAACGATTATCTAGATAAACACCTAAGTATTTGAAGCTAGAAACTTCTTCTATAACAATATTTTTGTGAACCAGAGGTGAGTGTGGCGGTAATCTAGTTTTAATTCCTCGGAAAATGATTAGTTTCGTTTTGGCTGCGTTCAATGTGAGCAGATTGTTTTGAAGATATTTATCTATAACATTTAGATCGTTTTTCATTTCACGAATTGTAGTTTCAACATTATGATTCGAGTATTCAAGAACTGTGTCGTCCGCAAAAAGCCTTGGAATACCACTTAGAGGAAGATTTGGTAAATCATTGACATATATCAGAAATAGCAGAGGTCCTAGATTGCTTCCCTGAGGAACACCTACAGTTATTGGCAGTTGGGAGCTAAAAGTATTATTGATCTTGACAACTTGTTTTCGATTTTGAAGATAACTACGCATAAATATATTGGCCAGGCCTCGTATTCCGTATGCTTCTAGTTTTTTCAGCAGAAGATCGTGATTTATTGTATCGAAGGCTTTCGATAGATCTAGAAACAAGGCGCCTGGTATTTCCTTTTTCCTGTCCAGATTCTGTGATACACTGTTTACCAGTTCTAGGACGGCGATCTCCGTAGACCCACCTTTCCGGAATCCGTGTTGGTGTTGATACAAGAAGCTTTCACTATCTAGAAATTCAGTCAACCTTGTTGCAATGAGCTTTTCAAAAACTTTACTAAAACCAGATAGGACCGAAATAGGGCGGTAGCTGTTGACATCTTTCGGGCTCCCAGACTTCAACACAGGTCGGACAACGGCATGCTTAAGAGATTCCGGGTACTGGGCCATGATTACACTATCGTTGAACGTCGACGAAATGATAGGGGCTAATTCCAGATGATGGTTTTGTAACGCTGATACTGGGAAGCGATCAATTCCAGGAGCTTTTGAAGGATCTAATTTCGATATGATTGTTGTGACTTCTTGAACAGTAGAGGGTCGTAGAAAGATGGAGTTTCGTATCCGTTTTATTGTGTGGTATTCATCAATGTTACCAGTAGAATTATGTTGATCAGCGAGTTGTGTTCCAATCGACGTGAAAAATTTATTGAATGCATTTGCAACAGTTAGCGGATTGTTTACTAGTTCTCCATCCATGTCCAATTCCAGATCATCGTGTTTAGAGTTTCTACCAATAAGCTCGTTTATATGTTTCCATAGATATTTAGTGTTAGAAGTGTTCATTAGCTGCTCATAATAGTCTGTTTTAGCCTTTTTTTTAGCGTACTGGAGTTTCTTGTTTGCGTTTTTTATTTGTTCAGTGAGACTAACGTTGTCGGAATTTCTTCTCCACTTTCTCAGAATTTTGTCTCGTATTTTTGAAAGTTGCCATACTTCTAGATTCATCCACGGACACAATTTTTTCATTCGAACTGTAGCGGTGTATATGCGAGTATGTTTGTCGAGAAGTTGTTGATATCGTTCGGTTATCGAATGCAGCCTAGTATCAGGGTCTAAATTCCGAAGATCAACGTTTCTAAGAAAATCTTTAAACTCTCTTTGGAGATTTTCCCTATTAGTATACCTTCTTGACAGAATATTTACTCCACGATGTTGGTACTTATTGCAGTATGTAGTAAGGACGGGTCTATGGTCACTTATTTCACACTCAAACGTAACGTTGGATATACAGCTGAGATCATTGAATCGCACAATGCTGTGATCCAGCAAATTGCTACTCGCAGGTCTTGTTATGACGTTATTTGAAATAGTCAGGCCGAAGCAATTCAGTAGATTCTGGTACTGTAGTACTGAGTTATCATTTTCTCTGTTCACTGGAATATTGATATCCCCGAGCATGAAGAAAGGTTTTGTGAAATCAGCCTCGGAGAAGACTTGCTCTATTCGATTGAGGAAGCTAGAGAAGTTGTAGTTTGGTGGTCTATAGATTCCATGAATCGTCATAGGTTCACTGGGAGAACAGAGTTCGATTTCAATGTGGTGATAGCCACAATCCTCGATATTACGCTTCACGTTAAGCTTTAGTTCATCTCTTACGTACACTGCTAATCCACCACTGCTGTTGCATCGAGAGGAGAAATTAGCTTTGTATCCAGGTAAATTATAGAAGCTCGTATTTTTATCCTTAATCCAGGTTTCGCTTATAACGACAACATCAACATTTATCTTAAGGCTTTCGAGAAAGATTTTGAACGAGTCAAACTTTTCTAAATTGTTCATTCCACGAATGTTTATCTGCAGTAGATTTGTATTGTTATGTAGAGTATTTTGTTGATTTAGGTCCACAGATTTACAAAGG
>NW_026597311.1:0-78000 GCF_029784155.1 Uranotaenia lowii | reverse complement strand
GTTGTAGTATCTGATGCAGATGTCGTAGTATCTGATGCAACTGTTGTTGTATCTGATGCAACTGTTGTTGTATCTGAAACAGATGTTGTGGTGTCAGATGCCGTTGTCGTGGTGTCTGACACAGTTGTGGTTGTATCAGATCCTAAGGTTGTTGTGTCTGAACCAATTGTAGTTGTATCGGATCTAACAGTTGTAGTATCTGATGCAGATGTCGTAGTATCTGATGCAACTGTTGTTGTATCTGAAACAGATGTTATGGTGTCAGATGCCGTTGACGTGGTGTCTGACACAGTTGTGGTTGTATCAGATCCTAAGGTTGTTGTGTCAGATCCAATTGTCGTTGTATCGGATCCAACAGTTGTAGTATCTGATGCAGATGTCGTAGTATCTGATGCAACTGTTGTTGTATCTGATGCAACTGTTGTTGTATCTGAAACAGATGTTGTGGTGTCAGATGCCGTTGTCGTGGTGTCTGACACAGTTGTGGTTGTATCAGATCCTAAGGTTGTTGTGTCTAAACCAATTGTCGTTGTATCGGATCCAACAGTTGTAGTATCTGATGCAGATGTCGTAGTATCTGATGCAACTGTTGTTGTATCTGAAACAGATGTTGTGGTGTCAGATGCCGTTGTCGTGGTGTCTGACACAGTTGTGGTTGTATCAGATCCTAAGGTTGTTGTGTCTAAACCAATTGTCGTTGTATCGGATCCAACAGTTGTAGTATCTGATGCAGATGTCGTAGTATCTGATGCAACTGTTGTTGTATCTGAAACAGATGTTGTGGTGTCAGATGCCGTTGTCGTGGTGTCTGACACAGTTGTGGTTGTATCAGATCCTAAGGTTGTTGTGTCAGATCCAATTGTCGTTGTATCGGATCCAACAGTTGTAGTATCTGATGCAGATGTCGTAGTATCTGATGCAACTGTTGTTGTATCTGATGCAACTGTTGTTGTATCTGAAACAGATGTTGTGGTGTCATATGCCGTTGTCGTGGTGTCTGACACAGTTGTGGTTGTATCAGATCCTAAGGTTGTTGTGTCTGAACCAATTGTAGTTGTATCGGATCTAACAGTTGTAGTATCTGATGCAGATGTCGTAGTATCTGATGCAACTGTTGTTGTATCTGAAACAGATGTTGTGGTGTCAGATGCCGTTGACGTGGTGTCTGACACAGTTGTGGTTGTATCAGATCCTAAGGTTGTTGTGTCTGAACCAATTGTCGTTGTATCGGATCCAACAGTTGTAGTATCTGATGCAGATGTCGTAGTATCTGATGCAACTGTTGTTGTATCTGATGCAACTGTTGTTGTATCTGAAACAGATGTTGTGGTGTCAGATGCCGTTGTCGTGGTGTCTGACTCAGTTGTGGTTGTATCAGATCCTAAGGTTGTTGTGTCAGATCCAATTGTCGTTGTATCGGATCCAACAGTTGTAGTATCTGATGCAGATGTCGTAGTATCTGATGCAACTGTTGTTGTATCTGATGCAACTGTTGTTGTATCTGAAACAGATGTTGTGGTGTCAGATGCCGTTGTCGTGGTGTCTGACACAGTTGTGGTTGTATCAGATCCTAAGGTTGTTGTGTCTGAACCAATTGTAGTTGTATCGGATCCAACAGTTGTAGTATCTGATGCAGATGTCGTAGTATCTGATGCAACTGTTGTTGTATCTGAAACAGATGTTGTGGTGTCAGATGCCGTTGTCGTGGTGTCTGACACAGTTGTGGTTGTATCAGATCCTAAGGTTGTTGTGTCTAAACCAATTGTCGTTGTATCGGATCCAACAGTTGTAGTATCTGATGCAGATGTCGTAGTATCTGATGCAACTGTTGTTGTATCTGATGCAACTGTTGTTGTATCTGAAACAGATGTTGTGGTGTCAGATGCCGTTGTCGTGGTGTCTGACACAGTTGTGGTTGTATCAGATACTAAGGTTGTTGTGTCTGAACCAATTGTAGTTGTATCGGATCTAACAGTTGTAGTATCTGATGCAGATGTCGTAGTATCTGATGCAACTGTTGTTGTATCTGAAACAGATGTTGTGGTGTCAGATGCCGTTGACGTGGTGTCTGACACAGTTGTGGTTGTATCAGATCCTAAGGTTGTTGTGTCTAAACCAATTGTCGTTGTATCGGATCCAACAGTTGTAGTATCTGATGCAGATGTCGTAGTATCTGATGCAACTGTTGTTGTATCTGATGCAACTGTTGTTGTATCTGATGCAACTGTTGTTGTATCTGAAACAGATGTTGTGGTGTCAGATGCCGTTGTCGTGGTGTCTGACACAGTTGTGGTTGTATCAGATCCTAAGGTTGTTGTGTCTGATCCAATTGTCGTTGTATCGGATCCAACAGTTGTAGTATCTGATGCAGATGTCGTAGTATCTGATGCAACTGTTGTTGTATCTGAAACAGATGTTGTGGTGTCAGATGCCGTTGTCGTGGTGTCTGACACAGTTGTGGTTGTATCAGATCCTAAGGTTGTTGTGTCTAAACCAATTGTCGTTGTATCGGATCCAACAGTTGTAGTATCTGATGCAGATGTCGTAGTATCTGATGCAACTGTTGTTGTATCTGATGCAACTGTTGTTGTATCTGAAACAGATGTTGTGGTGTCAGATGCCGTTGTCGTGGTGTCTGACACAGTTGTGGTTGTATCAGATACTAAGGTTGTTGTGTCTGAACCAATTGTAGTTGTATCGGATCCAACAGTTGTAGTATCTGATGCAGATGTCGTAGTATCTGATGCAACTGTTGTTGTATCTGAAACAGATGTTGTGGTGTCAGATGCCGTTGTCGTGGTGTCTGACACAGTTGTGGTTGTATCAGATCCTAAGGTTGTTGTGTCTAAACCAATTGTCGTTGTATCGGATCCAACAGTTGTAGTATCTGATGCAGATGTCGTAGTATCTGATGCAACTGTTGTTGTATCTGATGCAACTGTTGTTGTATCTGAAACATATGTTGTGGTGTCAGATGCCGTTGTCGTGGTGTCTGACACAGTTGTGGTTGTATCAGATCCTAAGGTTGTTGTGTCTGAACCAATTGTAGTTGTATCGGATCCAACAGTTGTAGTATCTGATGCAGATGTCGTAGTATCTGATGAAACTGTTGTTGTATCTGAAACAGATGTTGTGGTGTCAGATGCCGTTGTCGTGGTGTCTGACACAGTTGTGGTTGTATCAGATCCTAAGGTTGTTGTGTCTAAACCAATTGTCGTTGTATCGGATCCAACAGTTGTAGTATCTGATGCAGATGTCGTAGTATCTGATGCAACTGTTGTTGTATCTGAAACAGATGTTGTGGTGTCAGATGCCGTTGTCGTGGTGTCTGACACAGTTGTGGTTGTATCAGATCCTAAGGTTGTTGTGTCTGATCCAATTGTCGTTGTATCGGATCCAACAGTTGTAGTATCTGATGCAGATGTCGTAGTATCTGATGCAACTGTTGTTGTATCTGAAACAGATGTTGTGGTGTCAGATGCCGTTGTCGTGGTGTCTGACACAGTTGTGGTTGTATCAGATCCTAAGGTTGTTGTGTCTAAACCAATTGTCGTTGTATCGTATCCAACAGTTGTAGTATCTGATGCAGATGTCGTAGTATCTGATGCAACTGTTGTTGTATCTGATGCAACTGTTGTTGTATCTGAAACAGATGTTGTGGTGTCAGATGCCGTTGTCGTGGTGTCTGACACAGTTGTGGTTGTATCAGATCCTAAGGTTGTTGTGTCTGAACCAATTGTAGTTGTATCGGATCCAACAGTTGTAGTATCTGATGCAGATGTCGTAGTATCTGATGCAACTGTTGTTGTATCTGAAACAGATGTTGTGGTGTCAGATGCCGTTGTCGTGGTGTCTGACACAGTTGTGGTTGTATCAGATCCTAAGGTTGTTGTGTCTAAACCAATTGTCGTTGTATCGGATCCAACAGTTGTAGTATCTGATGCAGATGTCGTAGTATCTGATGCAACTGTTGTTGTATCTGATGCAACTGTTGTTGTATCTGAAACAGATGTTGTGGTGTCAGATGCCGTTGTCGTGGTGTCTGACACAGTTGTGGTTGTATCAGATCCTAAGGTTGTTGTGTCTGAACCAATTGTAGTTGTATCGGATCCAACAGTTGTAGTATCTGATGCAGATGTCGTAGTATCTGATGCAACTGTTGTTGTATCTGAAACAGATGTTGTGGTGTCAGATGCCGTTGCCGTGGTGTCTGACACAGTTGTGGTTGTATCAGATCCTAAGGTTGTTGTGTCTAAACCAATTGTCGTTGTATCGGATCCAACAGTTGTAGTATCTGATGCAGATGTCGTAGTATCTGATGCAACTGTTGTTGTATCTGATGCAACTGTTGTTGTATCTGAAACAGATGTTGTGGTGTCAGATGCCGTTGTCGTGGTGTCTGACACAGTTGTGGTTGTATCAGATCCTAAGGTTGTTGTGTCTGAACCAATTGTAGTTGTATCGGATCCAACAGTTGTAGTATCTGATGCAGATGTCGTAGTATCTGATGCAACTGTTGTTGTATCTGAAACAGATGTTGTGGTGTCAGATGCCGTTGTCGTGGTGTCTGACACAGTTGTGGTTGTATCAGATCCTAAGGTTGTTGTGTCTGATCCAATTGTCGTTGTATCGGATCCAACAGTTGTAGTATCTGATGCAGATGTCGTAGTATCTGATGCAACTGTTGTTGTATCTGAAACAGATGTTGTGGTGTCAGATGCCGTTGTCGTGTTGTCTGACACAGTTGTGGTTGTATCAGATCCTAAGGTTGTTGTGTCTAAACCAATTGTCGTTGTATCGGATCCAACAGTTGTAGTATCTGATGCAGATGTCGTAGTATCTGATGCAACTGTTGTTGTATCTGAAGCAACTGTTGTTGTATCTGAAACAGATGTTGTGGTGTCAGATGCCGTTGTCGTGGTGTCTGACACAGTTGTGGTTGTATCAGATCCTAAGGTTGTTGTGTCTGAACCAATTGTAGTTGTATCGGATCCAACAGTTGTAGTATCTGATGCAGATGTCGTAGTATCTGATGCAACTGTTGTTGTATCTGAAACAGATGTTGTGGTGTCAGATGCCGTTGTCGTGGTGTCTGACACAGTTGTGGTTGTATCAGATCCTAAGGTTGTTGTGTCTGAACCAATTGTAGTTGTATCGGATCCAACAGTTGTAGTATCTGATGCAGATGTCGTAGTATCTGATGCAACTGTTGTTGTATCTGATGCAACTGTTGTTGTATCTGAAACAGATGTTGTGGTGTCAGATGCCGTTGTCGTGGTGTCTGACACAGTTGTGGTTGTATCAGATCCTAAGGTTGTTGTGTCTAAACCAATTGTCGTTGTATCGGATCCAACAGTTGTAGTATCTGATGCAGATGTCGTAGTATCTGATGCAACTGTTGTTGTATCTGATGCAACTGTTGTTGTATCTGAAACAGATGTTGTGGTGTCAGATGCCGTTGTCGTGGTGTCTGACACAGTTGTGGTTGTATCAGATCCTAAGGTTGTTGTGTCTGAACCAATTGTAGTTGTATCGGATCCAACAGTTGTAGTATCTGATGCAGATGTCGTAGTATCTGATGCAACTGTTGTTGTATCTGAAACAGATGTTGTGGTGTCAGATGCCGTTGTCGTGGTGTCTGACACAGTTGTGGTTGTATCAGATCCTAAGGTTGTTGTGTCTAAACCAATTGTCGTTGTATCGGATCCAACAGTTGTAGTATCTGATGCAGATGTCGTAGTATCTGATGCAACTGTTGTTGTATCTGATGCAACTGTTGTTGTATCTGAAACAGATGTTGTGGTGTCAGATGCCGTTGTCGTGGTGTCTGACACAGTTGTGGTTGTATCAGATCCTAAGGTTGTTGTGTCTGAACCAATTGTAGTTGTATCGGATCCAACAGTTGTAGTATCTGATGCAGATGTCGTAGTATCTGATGCAACTGTTGTTGTATCTGAAACAGATGTTGTGGTGTCAGATGCCGTTGTCGTGGTGTCTGACACAGTTGTGGTTGTATCAGATCCTAAGGTTGTTGTGTCTAAACCAATTGTCGTTGTATCGGATCCAACAGTTGTAGTATCTGATGCAGATGTCGTAGTATCTGATGCAACTGTTGTTGTATCTGATGCAACTGTTGTTGTATCTGAAACAGATGTTGTGGTGTCAGATGCCGTTGTCGTGGTGTCTGACACAGTTGTGGTTGTATCAGATCCTAAGGTTGTTGTGTCTGAACCAATTGTAGTTGTATCGGATCCAACAGTTGTAGTATCTGATGCAGATGTCGTAGTATCTGATGCAACTGTTGTTGTATCTGAAACAGATGTTGTGGTGTCAGATGCCGTTGTCGTGGTGTCTGACACAGTTGTGGTTGTATCAGATCCTAAGGTTGTTGTGTCTAAACCAATTGTCGTTGTATCGGATCCAACAGTTGTAGTATCTGATGCAGATGTCGTAGTATCTGATGCAACTGTTGTTGTATCTGAAACAGATGTTGTGGTGTCAGATGCCGTTGTCGTGGTGTCTGACACAGTTGTGGTTGTATCAGATCCGAAGGTTGTTGTGTCTAAACCAATTGTCGTTGTATCGGATCCAACAGTTGTAGTATCTGATGCAGATGTCGTAGTATCTGATGCAACTGTTGTTGTATCTGATGCAACTGTTGTTGTATCTGAAACAGATGTTGTGGTGTCAGATGCCGTTGTCGTGGTGTCTGACACAGTTGTGGTTGTATCAGATCCTAAGGTTGTTGTGTCTAAACCAATTGTCGTTGTATCGGATCCAACAGTTGTAGTATCTGATGCAGATGTCGTAGTATCTGATGCAACTGTTGTTGTATCTGAAACAGATGTTGTGGTGTCAGATGCCGTTGTCGTGGTGTCTGACACAGTTGTGGTTGTATCAGATCCTAAGGTTGTTGTGTCTGAACCAATTGTAGTTGTATCGGATCCAACAGTTGTAGTATCTGATGCAGATGTCGTAGTATCTGATGCAACTGTTGTTGTATCTGAAACAGATGTTGTGGTGTCAGATGCCGTTGTCGTGGTGTCTGACACAGTTGTGGTTGTATCAGATCCGAAGGTTGTTGTGTCTAAACCAATTGTCGTTGTATCGGATCCAACAGTTGTAGTATCTGATGCAGATGTCGTAGTATCTGATGCAACTGTTGTTGTATCTGATGCAACTGTTGTTGTATCTGAAACAGATGTTGTGGTGTCAGATGCCGTTGTCGTGGTGTCTGACACAGTTGTGGTTGTATCAGATCCTAAGGTTGTTGTGTCTAAACCAATTGTCGTTGTATCGGATCCAACAGTTGTAGTATCTGATGCAGATGTCGTAGTATCTGATGCAACTGTTGTTGTATCTGATGCAACTGTTGTTGTATCTGAAACAGATGTTGTGGTTTCAGATGCCGTTTTCGTGGTGTCTGACACAGTTGTGGTTGTATCAGATCCTAAGGTTGTTGTGTCTGATCCAATTGTCGTTGTATCGGATCCAACAGTTGTAGTATCTGATGCAGATGTCGTAGTATCTGATGCAACTGTTGTTGTATCTGAAACAGATGTTGTGGTGTCAGATGCCGTTGTCGTGGTGTCTGACACAGTTGTGGTTGTATCAGATCCTAAGGTTGTTGTGTCTAAACCAATTGTCGTTGTATCGGATCCAACAGTTGTAGTATCTGATGCAGATGTCGTAGTATCTGATGCAACTGTTGTTGTATCTGAAACAGATGTTGTGGTGTCAGATGCCGTTGTCGTGGTGTCTGACACAGTTGTGGTTGTATCAGATCCTAAGGTTGTTGTGTCTAAACCAATTGTCGTTGTATCGGATCCAACAGTTGTAGTATCTGATGCAGATGTCGTAGTATCTGATGCAACTGTTGTTGTATCTGATGCAACTGTTGTTGTATCTGAAACAGATGTTGTGGTGTCAGATGCCGTTGTCGTGGTGTCTGAAACAGTTGTGGTTGTATCAGATCCTAAGGTTGTTGTGTCTAAACCAATTGTCGTTGTATCGGATCCAACAGTTGTAGTATCTGATGCAGATGTCGTAGTATCTGATGCAACTGTTGTTGTATCTGATGCAACTGTTGTTGTATCTGAAACAGATGTTGTGGTGTCAGATGCCGTTGTCGTGGTGTCTGACACAGTTGTGGTTGTATCAGATCCTAAGGTTGTTGTGTCTGAACCAATTGTAGTTGTATCGGATCCAACAGTTGTAGTATCTGATGCAGATGTCGTAGTATCTGATGCAACTGTTGTTGTATCTGAAACAGATGTTGTGGTGTCAGATGCCGTTGTCGTGGTGTCTGACACAGTTGTGGTTGTATCAGATCCTAAGGTTGTTGTGTCTAAACCAATTGTCGTTGTATCGGATCCAACAGTTGTAGTATCTGATGCAGATGTCGTAGTATCTGATGCAACTGTTGTTGTATCTGATGCAACTGTTGTTGTATCTGAAACAGATGTTGTGGTGTCAGATGCCGTTGTCGTGGTGTCTGACACAGTTGTGGTTGTATCAGATCCTAAGGTTGTTGTGTCTGAACCAATTGTAGTTGTATCGGATCCAACAGTTGTAGTATCTGATGCAGATGTCGTAGTATCTGATGCAACTGTTGTTGTATCTGAAACAGATGTTGTGGTGTCAGATGCCGTTGTCGTGGTGTCTGACACAGTTGTGGTTGTATCAGATCCTAAGGTTGTTGTGTCTGATCCAATTGTCGTTGTATCGGATCCAACAGTTGTAGTATCTAATGCAGATGTCGTAGTATCTGATGCAACTGTTGTTGTATCTGATGCAACTGTTGTTGTATCTGAAACAGATGTTGTGGTGTCAGATGCCGTTGTCGTGGTGTCTGACACAGTTGTGGTTGTATCAGATCCTAAGGTTGTTGTGTCTAAACCAATTGTCGTTGTATCGGATCCAACACTTGTAGTATCTGATGCAGATGTCGTAGTATCTGATGCAACTGTTGTTGTATCTGATGCAACTGTTGTTGTATCTGAAACAGATGTTGTGGTGTCAGATGCCGTTGTCGTGGTGTCTGACACAGTTGTGGTTGTGTCAGATCCTAAGGTTGTTGTGTCTGAACCAATTGTAGTTGTATCGGATCCTACAGTTGTAGTATCTGATGCAGATGTCGTAGTATCTGATGCAACTGTTGTTGTATCTGAAACAGATGTTGTGGTGTCAGATGCCGTTGTCGTGGTGTCTGACACAGTTGTGGTTGTATCAGATCCTAAGGTTGTTGTGTCTAAACCAATTGTCGTTGTATCGGATCCAACAGTTGTAGTATCTGATGCAGATGTCGTAGTATCTGATGCAACTGTTGTTGTATCTGATGCAACTGTTGTTGTATCTGAAACAGATGTTGTGGTGTCAGATGCCGTTGTCGTGGTGTCTGACACAGTTGTGGTTGTATCAGATCCTAAGGTTGTTGTGTCTGAACCAATTGTAGTTGTATCGGATCCAACAGTTGTAGTATCTGATGCAGATGTCGTAGTATCTGATGCAACTGTTGTTGTATCTGAAACAGATGTTGTGGTGTCAGATGCCGTTGTCGTGGTGTCTGACACAGTTGTGGTTGTATCAGATCCTAAGGTTGTTGTGTCTAAACCAATTGTCGTTGTATCGGATCCAACAGTCGTAGTATCTGATGCAGATGTCGTAGTATCTGATGCAACTGTTGTTGTATCTGATGCAACTGTTGTTGTATCTGAAACAGATGTTGTGGTGTCAGATGCCGTTGTCGTGGTGTCTGACACAGTTGTGGTTGTATCAGATCCTAAGGTTGTTGTGTCTGAACCAATTGTAGTTGTATCGGATCCAACAGTTGTAGTATCTGATGCAGATGTCGTAGTATCTGATGCAACTGTTGTTGTATCTGAAACAGATGTTGTGGTGTCAGATGCCGTTGTCGTGGTGTCTGACACAGTTGTGGTTGTATCAGATCCGAAGGTTGTTGTGTCTAAACCAATTGTCGTTGTATCGGATCCAACAGTTGTAGTATCTGATGCAGATGTCGTAGTATCTGATGCAACTGTTGTTGTATCTGATGCAACTGTTGTTGTATCTGAAACAGATGTTGTGGTGTCAGATGCCGTTGTCGTGGTGTCTGACACAGTTGTGGTTGTATCAGATCCTAAGGTTGTTGTGTCTGAACCAATTGTAGTTGTATCGGATCCAACAGTTGTAGTATCTGATGCAGATGTCGTAGTATCTGATGCAACTGTTGTTGTATCTGAAACAGATGTTGTGGTGTCAGATGCCGTTGTCGTGGTGTCTGACACAGTTGTGGTTGTATCAGATCCTAAGGTTGTTGTGTCTGATCCAATTGTCGTTGTATCGGATCCAACAGTTGTAGTATCTGATGCAGATGTCGTAATATCTGATGCAACTGTTGTTGTATCTGATGCAACTGTTGTTGTATCTGAAACAGATGTTGTGGTGTCAGATGCCGTTGTCGTGGTGTCTGACACAGTTGTGGTTGTATCAGATCCTAAGGTTGTTGTGTCTAAACCAATTGTCGTTGTATCGGATCCAACAGTTGTAGTATCTGATGCAGATGTCGTAGTATCTGATGCAACTGTTGTTGTATCTGAAACAGATGTTGTGGTGTCAGATGCCGTTGTCGTGGTGTCTGACACAGTTGTGGTTGTATCAGATCCTAAGGTTGTTGTGTCTGAACCAATTGTAGTTGTATCGGATCCAACAGTTGTAGTATCTGATGCAGATGTCGTAGTATCTGATGCAACTGTTGTTGTATCTGAAACAGATGTTGTGGTGTCAGATGCCGTTGTCGTGGTGTCTGACACAGTTGTGGTTGTATCAGATCCGAAGGTTGTTGTGTCTAAACCAATTGTCGTTGTATCGGATCCAACAGTTGTAGTATCTGATGCAGATGTCGTAGTATCTGATGCAACTGTTGTTGTATCTGATGCAACTGTTGTTGTATCTGAAACAGATGTTGTGGTGTCAGATGCCGTTGTCGTGGTGTCTGACACAGTTGTGGTTGTATCAGATCCGAAGGTTGTTGTGTCTAAACCAATTGTCGTTGTATCGGATCCAACAGTTGTAGTATCTGATGCAGATGTCGTAGTATCTGATGCAACTGTTGTTGTATCTGATGCAACTGTTGTTGTATCTGAAACAGATGTTGTGGTGTCAGATGCCGTTGTCGTGGTGTCTGACACAGTTGTGGTTGTATCAGATCCTAAGGTTGTTGTGTCTGAACCAATTGTAGTTGTATCGGATCCAACAGTTGTAGTATCTGATGCAGATGTCGTAGTATCTGATGCAACTGTTGTTGTATCTGAAACAGATGTTGTGGTGTCAGATGCCGTTGTCGTGGTGTCTGACACAGTTGTGTATGTATCAGATCCGAAGGTTGTTGTGTCTAAACCAATTGTCGTTGTATCGGATCCAACAGTTGTAGTATCTGATGCAGATGTCGTAGTATCTGATGCAACTGTTGTTGTATCTGATGCAACTGTTGTTGTATCTGAAACAGATGTTGTGGTGTCATATGCCGTTGTCGTGGTGTCTGACACAGTTGTGATTGTATCAGATCCTAAGGTTGTTGTGTCTAAACCAATTGTCGTTGTATCGGATCCAACAGTTGTAGTATCTGATGCAGATGTCGTAGTATCTGATGCAACTGTTGTTGTATCTGATGCAACTGTTGTTGTATCTGAAACAGATGTTGTGGTGTCAGATGCCGTTGTCGTGGTGTCTGACACAGTTGTGGTTGTATCAGATCCTAAGGTTGTTGTGTCTGAACCAATTGTAGTTGTATCGGATCCAACAGTTGTAGTATCTGATGCAGATGTCGTAGTATCTGATGCAACTGTTGTTGTATCTGAAACAGATGTTGTGGTGTCAGATGCCGTTGTCGTGGTGTCTGACACAGTTGTGGTTGTATCAGATCCTAAGGTTGTTGTGTCTGATCCAATTGTCGTTGTATCGGATCCAACAGTTGTAGTATCTGATGCAGATGTCGTAGTATCTGACGCAACTGTTGTTGTATCTGAAACAGATGTTGTGGTGTCAGATGCCGTTGTCGTGGTGTCTGACACAGTTGTGGTAGTATCAGATCCTAAGGTTGTTGTGTCTAAACCAATTGTCGTTGTATCGGATCCAACAGTTGTAGTATCTGATGCAGATGTCGTAGTATCTGATGCAACTGTTGTTGTATCTGATGCAACTGTTGTTGTATCTGAAACAGATGTTGTGGTGTCAGATGCCGTTGTCGTGGTGTCTGACACAGTTGTGGTTGTATCAGATCCTAAGGTTGTTGTGTCTGAACCAATTGTAGTTGTATCGGATCCAACAGTTGTAGTATCTGATGCAACTGTTGTTGTATCTGATGCAACTGTTGTTGTATCTGAAACAGATGTTGTGGTGTCAGATGCCGTTGTCGTGGTGTCTGACACAGTTGTGGTTGTATCAGATCCTAAGGTTGTTGTGTCTGATCCAATTGTCGTTGTATCGGATCCAACAGTTGTAGTATCTGATGCAGATGTCGTAGTATCTGATGCAACTGTTGTTGTATCTGAAACAGATGTTGTGGTGTCAGATGCCGTTGTCGTGGTGTCTGACACAGTTGTGGTTGTATCAGATCCTAAGGTTGTTGTGTCTGATCCAATTGTCGTTGTATCGGATCCAACAGTTGTAGTATCTGATGCAGATGTCGTAGTATCTGATGCAACTGTTGTTGTATCTGATGCAACTGTTGTTGTATCTGAAACAGATGTTGTGGTGTCAGATGCCGTTGTCGTGGTGTCTGACACAGTTGTGGTTGTATCAGATCCTAAGGTTGTTGTGTCTAAACCAATTGTCGTTGTATCGGATCCAACAGTTGTAGTATCTGATGCAGATGTCGTAGTATCTGATGCAACTGTTGTTGTATCTGATGCAACTGTTGTTGTATCTGAAACAGATGTTGTGGTGTCAGATGCCGTTGTCGTGGTGTCTGACACAGTTGTGGTTGTATCAGATCCTAAGGTTGTTGTGTCTAAACCAATTGTAGTTGTATCGGATCCAACAGTTGTAGTATCTGATGCAGATGTCGTAGTATCTGATGCAACTGTTGTTGTATCTGAAACAGATGTTGTGGTGTCAGATGCCGTTGTCGTGGTGTCTGACACAGTTGTGGTTGTATCAGACCCTAAGTTTGGTGTGTCTAAACCAATTGTCGTTGTATCGGATCCAACAGTTGTAGTATCTGATGCAGATGTCGTAGTATCTGATGCAACTGTTGTTGTATCTGATGCAACTGTTGTTGTATCTGAAACAGATGTTGTGGTGTCAGATGCCGTTGTCGTGGTGTCTGACACAGTTGTGGTTGTATCAGATCCTAAGGTTGTTGTGTCTGAACCAATTGTAGTTGTATCGGATCCAACAGTTGTAGTATCTGATGCAGATGTCGTAGTATCTGATGCAACTGTTGTTGTATCTGAAACAGATGTTGTGGTGTCAGATGCCGTTGTCGTGGTGTCTGACACAGTTGTGGTTGTATCAGATCCTAAGGTTGTTGTGTCTAAACCAATTGTCGTTGTATCGGATCCAACAGTTGTAGTATCTGATGCAGATGTCGTAGTATCTGATGCAACTGTTGTTGTATCTGAAACAGATGTTGTGGTGTCAGATGCCGTTGTCGTGGTGTCTGACACAGTTGTGGTTGTATCAGATCCTAAGGTTGTTGTGTCTGAACCAATTGTAGTTGTATCGGATCCAACAGTTGTAGTATCTGATGCAGATGTCGTAGTATCTGATGCAACTGTTGTTGTATCTGAAACAGATGTTGTGGTGTCAGATGCCGTTGTCGTGGTGTCTGACACAGTTGTGGTTGTATCAGATCCTAAGGTTGTTGTGTCTAAACCAATTGTCGTTGTATCGGATCCAACAGTTGTAGTATCTGATGCAACTGTTGTTGTATCTGATGCAACTGTTGTTGTATCTGAAACAGATGTTGTGGTGTCAGATGCCGTTGTCGTGGTGTCTGACACAGTTGTGGTTGTATCAGATCCTAAGGTTGTTGTGTCTGAACCAATTGTAGTTGTATCAGATCCAACAGTTGTAGTATCTGATGCAGATGTCGTAGTATCTGATGCAACTGTTGTTGTATCTGAAACAGATGTTGTGGTGTCAGATGCCGTTGTCGTGGTGTCTGACACAGTTGTGGTTGTATCAGATCCTAAGGTTGTTGTGTCTAAACCAATTGTCGTTGTATCGGATCCAACAGTTGTAGTATCTGATGCAGATGTCGTAGTATCTGATGCAACTGTTGTTGTATCTGATGCAACTGTTGTTGTATCTGAAACAGATGTTGTGGTGTCAGATGCCGTTGTCGTGGTGTCTGACACAGTTGTGGTTGTATCAGATCCTAAGGTTGTTGTGTCTGAACCAATTGTAGTTGTATCGGATCCAACAGTTGTAGTATCTGATGCAGATGTCGTAGTATCTGATGCAACTGTTGTTGTATCTGAAACAGATGTTGTGGTGTCAGATGCCGTTGTCGTGGTGTCTGACACAGTTGTGGTTGTATCAGATCCTAAGGTTGTTGTGTCTAAACCAATTGTCGTTGTATCGGATCCAACAGTTGTAGTATCTGATGCAGATGTCGTAGTATCTGATGCAACTGTTGTTGTATCTGAAACAGATGTTGTGGTGTCAGATGCCGTTGTCGTGGTGTCTGACACAGTTGTGGTTGTATCAGATCCTAAGGTTGTTGTGTCTGATCCAATTGTCGTTGTATCGGATCCAACAGTTGTAGTATCTGATGCAGATGTCGTAATATCTGATGCAACTGTTGTTGTATCTGATGCAACTGTTGTTGTATCTGAAACAGATGTTGTGGTGTCAGATGCCGTTGTCGTGGTGTCTGACACAGTTGTGGTTGTATCAGATCCTAAGGTTGTTGTGTCTAAACCAATTGTCGTTGTATCGGATCCAACAGTTGTAGTATCTGATGCAGATGTCGTAGTATCTGATGCAACTGTTGTTGTATCTGAAACAGATGTTGTGGTGTCAGATGCCGTTGTCGTGGTGTCTGACACAGTTGTGTATGTATCAGATCCGAAGGTTGTTGTGTCTAAACCAATTGTCGTTGTATCGGATCCAACAGTTGTAGTATCTGATGCAGATGTCGTAGTATCTGATGCAACTGTTGTTGTATCTGATGCAACTGTTGTTGTATCTGAAACAGATGTTGTGGTGTCAGATGCCGTTGTCGTGGTGTCTGACACAGTTGTGGTTGTATCAGATCCTAAGGTTGTTGTGTCTGAACCAATTGTAGTTGTATCGGATCCAACAGTTGTAGTATCTGATGCAGATGTCGTAGTATCTGATGCAACTGTTGTTGTATCTGAAACAGATGTTGTGGTGTCAGATGCCGTTGTCGTGGTGTCTGACACAGTTGTGTATGTATCAGATCCGAAGGTTGTTGTGTCTAAACCAATTGTCGTTGTATCGGATCCAACAGTTGTAGTATCTGATGCAGATGTCGTAGTATCTGATGCAACTGTTGTTGTATCTGATGCAACTGTTGTTGTATCTGAAACAGATGTTGTGGTGTCAGATGCCGTTGTCGTGGTGTCTGACACAGTTGTGTATGTATCAGATCCGAAGGTTGTTGTGTCTAAACCAATTGTCGTTGTATCGGATCCAACAGTTGTAGTATCTGATGCAGATGTCGTAGTATCTGATGCAACTGTTGTTGTATCTGATGCAACTGTTGTTGTATCTGAAACAGATGTTGTGGTGTCAGATGCCGTTGTCGTGGTGTCTGACACAGTTGTGGTTGTATCAGATCCTAAGGTTGTTGTGTCTGAACCAATTGTAGTTGTATCGGATCCAACAGTTGTAGTATCTGATGCAGATGTCGTAGTATCTGATGCAACTGTTGTTGTATCTGAAACAGATGTTGTGGTGTCAGATGCCGTTGTCGTGGTGTCTGACACAGTTGTGTATGTATCAGATCCGAAGGTTGTTGTGTCTAAACCAATTGTCGTTGTATCGGATCCAACAGTTGTAGTATCTGATGCAGATGTCGTAGTATCTGATGCAACTGTTGTTGTATCTGATGCAACTGTTGTTGTATCTGAAACAGATGTTGTGGTGTCAGATGCCGTTGTCGTGGTGTCTGACACAGTTGTGGTTGTATCAGATCCTAAGGTTGTTGTGTCTAAACCAATTGTCGTTGTATCGGATCCAACAGTTGTAGTATCTGATGCAGATGTCGTAGTATCTGATGCAACTGTTGTTGTATCTGATGCAACTGTTGTTGTATCTGAAACAGATGTTGTGGTGTCAGATGCCGTTGTCGTGGTGTCTGACACAGTTGTGGTTGTATCAGATCCTAAGGTTGTTGTGTCTAAACCAATTGTAGTTGTATCGGATCCAACAGTTGTAGTATCTGATGCAGATGTCGTAGTATCTGATGCAACTGTTGTTGTATCTGAAACAGATGTTGTGGTGTCAGATGCCGTTGTCGTGGTGTCTGACACAGTTGTGGTTGTATCAGACCCTAAGTTTGGTGTGTCTAAACCAATTGTCGTTGTATCGGATCCAACAGTTGTAGTATCTGATGCAGATGTCGTAGTATCTGATGCAACTGTTGTTGTATCTGAAACAGATGTTGTGGTGTCAGATGCCGTTGTCGTGGTGTCTGACACAGTTGTGGTTGTATCAGATCCTAAGGTTGTTGTGTCTGAACCAATTGTAGTTGTATCGGATCCAACAGTTGTAGTATCTGATGCAGATGTCGTAGTATCTGATGCAACTGTTGTTGTATCTGAAACAGATGTTGTGGTGTCAGATGCCGTTGTCGTGGTGTCTGACACAGTTGTGGTTGTATCAGATCCTAAGGTTGTTGTGTCTAAACCAATTGTCGTTGTATCGGATCCAACAGTTGTAGTATCTGATGCAACTGTTGTTGTATCTGATGCAACTGTTGTTGTATCTGAAACAGATGTTGTGGTGTCAGATGCCGTTGTCGTGGTGTCTGACACAGTTGTGGTTGTATCAGATCCTAAGGTTGTTGTGTCTGAACCAATTGTAGTTGTATCAGATCCAACAGTTGTAGTATCTGATGCAGATGTCGTAGTATCTGATGCAACTGTTGTTGTATCTGAAACAGATGTTGTGGTGTCAGATGCCGTTGTCGTGGTGTCTGACACAGTTGTGGTTGTATCAGATCCTAAGGTTGTTGTGTCTAAACCAATTGTCGTTGTATCGGATCCAACAGTTGTAGTATCTGATGCAGATGTCGTAGTATCTGATGCAACTGTTGTTGTATCTGATGCAACTGTTGTTGTATCTGAAACAGATGTTGTGGTGTCAGATGCCGTTGTCGTGGTGTCTGACACAGTTGTGGTTGTATCAGATCCTAAGGTTGTTGTGTCTGAACCAATTGTAGTTGTATCGGATCCAACAGTTGTAGTATCTGATGCAGATGTCGTAGTATCTGATGCAACTGTTGTTGTATCTGAAACAGATGTTGTGGTGTCAGATGCCGTTGTCGTGGTGTCTGACACAGTTGTGGTTGTATCAGATCCTAAGGTTGTTGTGTCTAAACCAATTGTCGTTGTATCGGATCCAACAGTTGTAGTATCTGATGCAGATGTCGTAGTATCTGATGCAACTGTTGTTGTATCTGAAACAGATGTTGTGGTGTCAGATGCCGTTGTCGTGGTGTCTGACACAGTTGTGGTTGTATCAGATCCTAAGGTTGTTGTGTCTGATCCAATTGTCGTTGTATCGGATCCAACAGTTGTAGTATCTGATGCAGATGTCGTAATATCTGATGCAACTGTTGTTGTATCTGATGCAACTGTTGTTGTATCTGAAACAGATGTTGTGGTGTCAGATGCCGTTGTCGTGGTGTCTGACACAGTTGTGGTTGTATCAGATCCTAAGGTTGTTGTGTCTAAACCAATTGTCGTTGTATCGGATCCAACAGTTGTAGTATCTGATGCAGATGTCGTAGTATCTGATGCAACTGTTGTTGTATCTGAAACAGATGTTGTGGTGTCAGATGCCGTTGTCGTGGTGTCTGACACAGTTGTGTATGTATCAGATCCGAAGGTTGTTGTGTCTAAACCAATTGTCGTTGTATCGGATCCAACAGTTGTAGTATCTGATGCAGATGTCGTAGTATCTGATGCAACTGTTGTTGTATCTGATGCAACTGTTGTTGTATCTGAAACAGATGTTGTGGTGTCAGATGCCGTTGTCGTGGTGTCTGACACAGTTGTGGTTGTATCAGATCCTAAGGTTGTTGTGTCTGAACCAATTGTAGTTGTATCGGATCCAACAGTTGTAGTATCTGATGCAGATGTCGTAGTATCTGATGCAACTGTTGTTGTATCTGAAACAGATGTTGTGGTGTCAGATGCCGTTGTCGTGGTGTCTGACACAGTTGTGTATGTATCAGATCCGAAGGTTGTTGTGTCTAAACCAATTGTCGTTGTATCGGATCCAACAGTTGTAGTATCTGATGCAGATGTCGTAGTATCTGATGCAACTGTTGTTGTATCTGATGCAACTGTTGTTGTATCTGAAACAGATGTTGTGGTGTCATATGCCGTTGTCGTGGTGTCTGACACAGTTGTGATTGTATCAGATCCTAAGGTTGTTGTGTCTAAACCAATTGTCGTTGTATCGGATCCAACAGTTGTAGTATCTGATGCAGATGTCGTAGTATCTGATGCAACTGTTGTTGTATCTGATGCAACTGTTGTTGTATCTGAAACAGATGTTGTGGTGTCAGATGCCGTTGTCGTGGTGTCTGACACAGTTGTGGTTGTATCAGATCCTAAGGTTGTTGTGTCTGAACCAATTGTAGTTGTATCGGATCCAACAGTTGTAGTATCTGATGCAGATGTCGTAGTATCTGATGCAACTGTTGTTGTATCTGAAACAGATGTTGTGGTGTCAGATGCCGTTGTCGTGGTGTCTGACACAGTTGTGGTTGTATCAGATCCGAAGGTTGTTGTGTCTAAACCAATTGTCGTTGTATCGGATCCAACAGTTGTAGTATCTGATGCAGATGTCGTAGTATCTGATGCAACTGTTGTTGTATCTGATGCAACTGTTGTTGTATCTGAAACATATGTTGTGGTGTCAGATGCCGTTGTCGTGGTGTCTGACACAGTTGTGGTTGTATCAGATCCTAAGGTTGTTGTGTCTAAACCAATTGTCGTTGTATCGGATCCAACAGTTGTAGTATCTGATGCAGATGTCGTAGTATCTGATGCAACTGTTGTTGTATCTGAAACAGATGTTGTGGTGTCAGATGCCGTTGTCGTGGTGTCTGACACAGTTGTGGTTGTATCAGATCCTAAGGTTGTTGTGTCTGATCCAATTGTCGTTGTATCGGATCCAACAGTTGTAGTATCTGATGCAGATGTCGTAGTATCTGATGCAACTGTTGTTGTATCTGAAACAGATGTTGTGGTGTCAGATGCCGTTGTCGTGGTGTCTGACACAGTTGTGGTTGTATCAGATCCTAAGGTTGTTGTGTCTGATCCAATTGTCGTTGTATCGGATCCAACAGTTGTAGTATCTGATGCAGATGTCGTAGTATCTGATGCAACTGTTGTTGTATCTGATGCAACTGTTGTTGTATCTGAAACAGATGTTGTGGTGTCAGATGCCGTTGTCGTGGTGTCTGACACAGTTGTGGTTGTATCAGATCCTAAGGTTGTTGTGTCTGAACCAATTGTAGTTGTATCGGATCCAACAGTTGTAGTATCTGATGCAGATGTCGTAGTATCTGATGCAACTGTTGTTGTATCTGATGCAACTGTTGTTGTATCTGAAACAGATGTTGTGGTTTCAGATGCCGTTGTCGTGGTGTCTGACACAGTTGTGGTTGTATCAGATCCTAAGGTTGTTGTGTCTGATCCAATTGTCGTTGTATCGGATCCAACAGTTGTAGTATCTGATGCAGATGTCGTAGTATCTGATGCAACTGTTGTTGTATCTGAAACAGATGTTGTGGTGTCAGATGCCGTTGTCGTGGTGTCTGACACAGTTGTGGTTGTATCAGATCCTAAGGTTGTTGTGTCTAAACCAATTGTCGTTGTATCGTATCCAACAGTTGTAGTATCTGATGCAGATGTCGTAGTATCTGATGCAACTGTTGTTGTATCTGATGCAACTGTTGTTGTATCTGAAACAGATGTTGTGGTGTCAGATGCCGTTGTCGTGGTGTCTGACACAGTTGTGGTTGTATCAGATCCTAAGGTTGTTGTGTCTGAACCAATTGTAGTTGTATCGGATCCAACAGTTGTAGTATCTGATGCAGATGTCGTAGTATCTGATGCAACTGTTGTTGTATCTGAAACAGATGTTGTGGTGTCAGATGCCGTTGTCGTGGTGTCTGACACAGTTGTGGTTGTATCAGATCCTAAGGTTGTTGTGTCTGAACCAATTGTCGTTGTATCGGATCCAACAGTTGTAGTATCTGATGCAGATGTCGTAGTATCTGATGCAACTGTTGTTGTATCTGAAACAGATGTTGTGGTGTCAGATGCCGTTGTCGTGGTGTCTGACACAGTTGTGGTTGTATCAGATCCTAAGGTTGTTGTGTCTAAACCAATTGTCGTTGTATCGTATCCAACAGTTGTAGTATCTGATGCAGATGTCGTAGTATCTGATGCAACTGTTGTTGTATCTGATGCAACTGTTGTTGTATCTGAAACAGATGTTGTGGTGTCAGATGCCGTTGTCGTGGTGTCTGACACAGTTGTGGTTGTATCAGATCCTAAGGTTGTTGTGTCTGAACCAATTGTAGTTGTATCGGATCCAACAGTTGTAGTATCTGATGCAGATGTCGTAGTATCTGATGCAACTGTTGTTGTATCTGAAACAGATGTTGTGGTGTCAGATGCCGTTGTCGTGGTGTCTGACACAGTTGTGGTTGTATCAGATCCTAAGGTTGTTGTGTCTAAACCAATTGTCGTTGTATCGGATCCAACAGTTGTAGTATCTGATGCAGATGTCGTAGTATCTGATGCAACTGTTGTTGTATCTGATGCAACTGTTGTTGTATCTGAAACAGATGTTGTGGTGTCAGATGCCGTTGTCGTGGTGTCTGACACAGTTGTGGTTGTATCAGATCCTAAAGTTGTTGTGTCTGAACCAATTGTCGTTGTATCGGATCCAACAGTTGTAGTATCTGATGCAACTGTTGTTGTATCTGATGCAACTGTTGTTGTATCTGAAACAGATGTTGTGGTGTCAGATGCCGTTGTCGTGGTGTCTGACACAGTTGTGGTTGTATCAGATCCTAAGGTTGTTGTGTCTGAACCAATTGTAGTTGTATCAGATCCAACAGTTGTAGTATCTGATGCAGATGTCGTAGTATCTGATGCAACTGTTGTTGTATCTGAAACAGATGTTGTGGTGTCAGATGCCGTTGTCGTGGTGTCTGACACAGTTGTGGTTGTATCAGATCCTAAGGTTGTTGTGTCTAAACCAATTGTCGTTGTATCGGATCCAACAGTTGTAGTATCTGATGCAGATGTCGTAGTATCTGATGCAACTGTTGTTGTATCTGATGCAACTGTTGTTGTATCTGAAACAGATGTTGTGGTGTCAGATGCCGTTGTCGTGGTGTCTGACACAGTTGTGGTTGTATCAGATCCTAAGGTTGTTGTGTCTGAACCAATTGTAGTTGTATCGGATCCAACAGTTGTAGTATCTGATGCAGATGTCGTAGTATCTGATGCAACTGTTGTTGTATCTGAAACAGATGTTGTGGTGTCAGATGCCGTTGTCGTGGTGTCTGACACAGTTGTGGTTGTATCAGATCCTAAGGTTGTTGTGTCTAAACCAATTGTCGTTGTATCGGATCCAACAGTTGTAGTATCTGATGCAGATGTCGTAGTATCTGATGCAACTGTTGTTGTATCTGAAACAGATGTTGTGGTGTCAGATGCCGTTGTCGTGGTGTCTGACACAGTTGTGGTTGTATCAGATCCTAAGGTTGTTGTGTCTGATCCAATTGTCGTTGTATCGGATCCAACAGTTGTAGTATCTGATGCAGATGTCGTAATATCTGATGCAACTGTTGTTGTATCTGATGCAACTGTTGTTGTATCTGAAACAGATGTTGTGGTGTCAGATGCCGTTGTCGTGGTGTCTGACACAGTTGTGGTTGTATCAGATCCTAAGGTTGTTGTGTCTAAACCAATTGTCGTTGTATCGGATCCAACAGTTGTAGTATCTGATGCAGATGTCGTAGTATCTGATGCAACTGTTGTTGTATCTGAAACAGATGTTGTGGTGTCAGATGCCGTTGTCGTGGTGTCTGACACAGTTGTGTATGTATCAGATCCGAAGGTTGTTGTGTCTAAACCAATTGTCGTTGTATCGGATCCAACAGTTGTAGTATCTGATGCAGATGTCGTAGTATCTGATGCAACTGTTGTTGTATCTGATGCAACTGTTGTTGTATCTGAAACAGATGTTGTGGTGTCAGATGCCGTTGTCGTGGTGTCTGACACAGTTGTGGTTGTATCAGATCCTAAGGTTGTTGTGTCTGAACCAATTGTAGTTGTATCGGATCCAACAGTTGTAGTATCTGATGCAGATGTCGTAGTATCTGATGCAACTGTTGTTGTATCTGAAACAGATGTTGTGGTGTCAGATGCCGTTGTCGTGGTGTCTGACACAGTTGTGTATGTATCAGATCCGAAGGTTGTTGTGTCTAAACCAATTGTCGTTGTATCGGATCCAACAGTTGTAGTATCTGATGCAGATGTCGTAGTATCTGATGCAACTGTTGTTGTATCTGATGCAACTGTTGTTGTATCTGAAACAGATGTTGTGGTGTCATATGCCGTTGTCGTGGTGTCTGACACAGTTGTGATTGTATCAGATCCTAAGGTTGTTGTGTCTAAACCAATTGTCGTTGTATCGGATCCAACAGTTGTAGTATCTGATGCAGATGTCGTAGTATCTGATGCAACTGTTGTTGTATCTGATGCAACTGTTGTTGTATCTGAAACAGATGTTGTGGTGTCAGATGCCGTTGTCGTGGTGTCTGACACAGTTGTGGTTGTATCAGATCCTAAGGTTGTTGTGTCTGAACCAATTGTAGTTGTATCGGATCCAACAGTTGTAGTATCTGATGCAGATGTCGTAGTATCTGATGCAACTGTTGTTGTATCTGAAACAGATGTTGTGGTGTCAGATGCCGTTGTTGTGGTGTCTGACACAGTTGTGGTTGTATCAGATCCGAAGGTTGTTGTGTCTAAACCAATTGTCGTTGTATCGGATCCAACAGTTGTAGTATCTGATGCAGATGTCGTAGTATCTGATGCAACTGTTGTTGTATCTGATGCAACTGTTGTTGTATCTGAAACATATGTTGTGGTGTCAGATGCCGTTGTCGTGGTGTCTGACACAGTTGTGGTTGTATCAGATCCTAAGGTTGTTGTGTCTAAACCAATTGTCGTTATATCGGATCCAACAGTTGTAGTATCTGATGCAGATGTCGTAGTATCTGATGCAACTGTTGTTGTATCTGAAACAGATGTTGTGGTGTCAGATGCCGTTGTCGTGGTGTCTGACACAGTTGTGGTTGTATCAGATCCTAAGGTTGTTGTGTCTGATCCAATTGTCGTTGTATCGGATCCAACAGTTGTAGTATCTGATGCAGATGTCGTAGTATCTGATGCAACTGTTGTTGTATCTGATGCAACTGTTGTTGTATCTGAAACAGATGTTGTGGTGTCAGATGCCGTTGTCGTGGTGTCTGACACAGTTGTGGTTGTATCAGATCCTAAGGTTGTTGTGTCTGAACCAATTGTAGTTGTATCGGATCCAACAGTTGTAGTATCTGATGCAGATGTCGTAGTATCTGATGCAACTGTTGTTGTATCTGATGCAACTGTTGTTGTATCTGAAACAGATGTTGTGGTGTCAGATGCCGTTGTCGTGGTGTCTGACACAGTTGTGGTTGTATCAGATCCTAAGGTTGTTGTGTCTGATCCAATTGTCGTTGTATCGGATCCAACAGTTGTAGTATCTGATGCAGATGTCGTAGTATCTGATGCAACTGTTGTTGTATCTGATGCAACTGTTGTTGTATCTGAAACAGATGTTGTGGTTTCAGATGCCGTTGTCGTGGTGTCTGACACAGTTGTGGTTGTATCAGATCCTAAGGTTGTTGTGTCTGATCCAATTGTCGTTGTATCGGATCCAACAGTTGTAGTATCTGATGCAGATGTCGTAGTATCTGATGCAACTGTTGTTGTATCTGAAACAGATGTTGTGGTGTCAGATGCCGTTGTCGTGGTGTCTGACACAGTTGTGGTTGTATCAGATCCTAAGGTTGTTGTGTCTGATCCAATTGTCGTTGTATCGGATCCAACAGTTGTAGTATCTGATGCAGATGTCGTAGTATCTGATGCAACTGTTGTTGTATCTGATGCAACTGTTGTTGTATCTGAAACAGATGTTGTGGTGTCAGATGCCGTTGTCGTGGTGTCTGACACAGTTGTGGTTGTATCAGATCCTAAGGTTGTTGTGTCTGAACCAATTGTAGTTGTATCGGATCCAACAGTTGTAGTATCTGATGCAGATGTCGTAGTATCTGATGCAACTGTTGTTGTATCTGATGCAACTGTTGTTGTATCTGAAACAGATGTTGTGGTGTCAGATGCCGTTGTCGTGGTGTCTGACACAGTTGTGGTTGTATCAGATCCTAAGGTTGTTGTGTCTGATCCAATTGTCGTTGTATCGGATCCAACAGTTGTAGTATCTGATGCAGATGTCGTAGTATCTGATGCAACTGTTGTTGTATCTGATGCAACTGTTGTTGTATCTGAAACAGATGTTGTGGTTTCAGATGCCGTTGTCGTGGTGTCTGACACAGTTGTGGTTGTATCAGATCCTAAGGTTGTTGTGTCTGATCCAATTGTCGTTGTATCGGATCCAACAGTTGTAGTATCTGATGCAGATGTCGTAGTATCTGATGCAACTGTTGTTGTATCTGAAACAGATGTTGTGGTGTCAGATGCCGTTGTCGTGGTGTCTGACACAGTTGTGGTTGTATCAGATCCTAAGGTTGTTGTGTCTGATCCAATTGTCGTTGTATCGGATCCAACAGTTGTAGTATCTGATGCAGATGTCGTAGTATCTGATGCAACTGTTGTTGTATCTGATGCAACTGTTGTTGTATCTGAAACAGATGTTGTGGTGTCAGATGCCGTTGTCGTGGTGTCTGACACAGTTGTGGTTGTATCAGATCCGAAGGTTGTTGTGTCTAAACCAATTGTCGTTGTATCGGATCCAACAGTTGTAGTATCTGATGCAGATGTCGTAGTATCTGATGCAACTGTTGTTGTATCTGATGCAACTGTTGTTGTATCTGAAACATATGTTGTGGTGTCAGATGCCGTTGTCGTGGTGTCTGACACAGTTGTGGTTGTATCAGATCCTAAGGTTGTTGTGTCTAAACCAATTGTCGTTGTATCGGATCCAACAGTTGTAGTATCTGATGCAGATGTCGTAGTATCTGATGCAACTGTTGTTGTATCTGAAACAGATGTTGTGGTGTCAGATGCCGTTGTCGTGGTGTCTGACACAGTTGTGGTTGTATCAGATCCTAAGGTTGTTGTGTCTGATCCAATTGTCGTTGTATCGGATCCAACAGTTGTAGTATCTGATGCAGATGTCGTAGTATCTGATGCAACTGTTGTTGTATCTGAAACAGATGTTGTGGTGTCAGATGCCGTTGTCGTGGTGTCTGACACAGTTGTGGTTGTATCAGATCCTAAGGTTGTTGTGTCTGATCCAATTGTCGTTGTATCGGATCCAACAGTTGTAGTATCTGATGCAGATGTCGTAGTATCTGATGCAACTGTTGTTGTATCTGATGCAACTGTTGTTGTATCTGAAACAGATGTTGTGGTGTCAGATGCCGTTGTCGTGGTGTCTGACACAGTTGTGGTTGTATCAGATCCTAAGGTTGTTGTGTCTAAACCAATTGTCGTTGTATCGGATCCAACAGTTGTAGTATCTGATGCAGATGTCGTAGTATCTGATGCAACTGTTGTTGTATCTGATGCAACTGTTGTTGTATCTGAAACAGATGTTGTGGTGTCAGATGCCGTTGTCGTGGTGTCTGACACAGTTGTGGTTGTATCAGATCCTAAGGTTGTTGTGTCTAAACCAATTGTAGTTGTATCGGATCCAACAGTTGTAGTATCTGATGCAGATGTCGTAGTATCTGATGCAACTGTTGTTGTATCTGAAACAGATGTTGTGGTGTCAGATGCCGTTGTCGTGGTGTCTGACACAGTTGTGGTTGTATCAGACCCTAAGTTTGGTGTGTCTAAACCAATTGTCGTTGTATCGGATCCAACAGTTGTAGTATCTGATGCAGATGTCGTAGTATCTGATGCAACTGTTGTTGTATCTGATGCAACTGTTGTTGTATCTGAAACAGATGTTGTGGTGTCAGATGCCGTTGTCGTGGTGTCTGACACAGTTGTGGTTGTATCAGATCCTAAGGTTGTTGTGTCTGAACCAATTGTAGTTGTATCGGATCCAACAGTTGTAGTATCTGATGCAGATGTCGTAGTATCTGATGCAACTGTTGTTGTATCTGAAACAGATGTTGTGGTGTCAGATGCCGTTGTCGTGGTGTCTGACACAGTTGTGGTTGTATCAGATCCTAAGGTTGTTGTGTCTAAACCAATTGTCGTAGTATCGGATCCAACAGTTGTAGTATCTGATGCAGATGTCGTAGTATCTGATGCAACTGTTGTTGTATCTGAAACAGATGTTGTGGTGTCAGATGCCGTTGTCGTGGTGTCTGACACAGTTGTGGTTGTATCAGATCCTAAGGTTGTTGTGTCTGAACCAATTGTAGTTGTATCGGATCCAACAGTTGTAGTATCTGATGCAGATGTCGTAGTATCTGATGCAACTGTTGTTGTATCTGAAACAGATGTTGTGGTGTCAGATGCCGTTGTCGTGGTGTCTGACACAGTTGTGGTTGTATCAGATCCTAAGGTTGTTGTGTCTAAACCAATTGTCGTAGTATCGGATCCAACAGTTGTAGTATCTGATGCAGATGTCGTAGTATCTGATGCAACTGTTGTTGTATCTGAAACAGATGTTGTGGTGTCAGATGCCGTTGTCGTGGTGTCTGACACAGTTGTGGTTGTATCAGATCCTAAGGTTGTTGTGTCTGAACCAATTGTAGTTGTATCGGATCCAACAGTTGTAGTATCTGATGCAGATGTCGTAGTATCTGATGCAACTGTTGTTGTATCTGAAACAGATGTTGTGGTGTCAGATGCCGTTGTCGTGGTGTCTGACACAGTTGTGGTTGTATCAGATCCTAAGGTTGTTGTGTCTAAACCAATTGTCGTTGTATCGTATCCAACAGTTGTAGTATCTGATGCAGATGTCGTAGTATCTGATGCAACTGTTGTTGTATCTGATGCAACTGTTGTTGTATCTGAAACAGATGTTGTGGTGTCAGATGCCGTTGTCGTGGTGTCTGACACAGTTGTGGTTGTATCAGATCCTAAGGTTGTTGTGTCTGAACCAATTGTAGTTGTATCGGATCCAACAGTTGTAGTATCTGATGCAGATGTCGTAGTATCTGATGCAACTGTTGTTGTATCTGAAACAGATGTTGTGGTGTCAGATGCCGTTGTCGTGGTGTCTGACACAGTTGTGGTTGTATCAGATCCTAAGGTTGTTGTGTCTAAACCAATTGTCGTTGTATCGGATCCAACAGTTGTAGTATCTGATGCAGATGTCGTAGTATCTGATGCAACTGTTGTTGTATCTGATGCAACTGTTGTTGTATCTGAAACAGATGTTGTGGTGTCAGATGCCGTTGTCGTGGTGTCTGACACAGTTGTGGTTGTATCAGATCCTAAAGTTGTTGTGTCTGAACCAATTGTCGTTGTATCGGATCCAACAGTTGTAGTATCTGATGCAACTGTTGTTGTATCTGATGCAACTGTTGTTGTATCTGAAACAGATGTTGTGGTGTCAGATGCCGTTGTCGTGGTGTCTGACACAGTTGTGGTTGTATCAGATCCTAAGGTTGTTGTGTCTGAACCAATTGTAGTTGTATCAGATCCAACAGTTGTAGTATCTGATGCAGATGTCGTAGTATCTGATGCAACTGTTGTTGTATCTGAAACAGATGTTGTGGTGTCAGATGCCGTTGTCGTGGTGTCTGACACAGTTGTGGTTGTATCAGATCCTAAGGTTGTTGTGTCTAAACCAATTGTCGTTGTATCGGATCCAACAGTTGTAGTATCTGATGCAGATGTCGTAGTATCTGATGCAACTGTTGTTGTATCTGATGCAACTGTTGTTGTATCTGAAACAGATGTTGTGGTGTCAGATGCCGTTGTCGTGGTGTCTGACACAGTTGTGGTTGTATCAGATCCTAAGGTTGTTGTGTCTAAACCAATTGTCGTTGTATCGGATCCAACAGTTGTAGTATCTGATGCAGATGTCGTAGTATCTGATGCAACTGTTGTTGTATCTGATGCAACTGTTGTTGTATCTGAAACAGATGTTGTGGTGTCAGATGCCGTTGTCGTGGTGTCTGACACAGTTGTGGTTGTATCAGATCCTAAGGTTGTTGTGTCTGAACCAATTGTAGTTGTATCGGATCCAACAGTTGTAGTATCTGATGCAGATGTCGTAGTATCTGATGCAACTGTTGTTGTATCTGATGCAACTGTTGATGTATCTGAAACAGATGTTGTGGTGTCAGATGCCGTTGTCGTGGTGTCTGACACAGTTGTGGTTGTATCAGATCCTAAGGTTGTTGTGTCTAAACCAATTGTCGTTGTATCGGATCCAACAGTTGTAGTATCTGATGCAGATGTCGTAGTATCTGATGCAACTGTTGTTGTATCTGATGCAACTGTTGTTGTATCTGAAACAGATGTTGTGGTGTCAGATGCCGTTGTCGTGGTGTCTGACACAGTTGTGGTTGTATCAGATCCTAAGGTTGTTGTGTCTGAACCAATTGTAGTTGTATCGGATCCAACAGTTGTAGTATCTGATGCAGATGTCGTAGTATCTGATGCAACTGTTGTTGTATCTGAAACAGATGTTGTGGTGTCAGATGCCGTTGTCGTGGTGTCTGATACAGTTGTGGTTGTATCAGATCCTAAGGTTGTTGTGTCTAAACCAATTGTCGTTGTATCGGATCCAACAGTTGTAGTATCTGATGCAGATGTCGTAGTATCTGATGCAACTGTTGTTGTATCTGATGCAACTGTTGTTGTATCTGAAACAGATGTTGTGGTGTCAGATGCCGTTGTCGTGGTGTCTGACACAGTTGTGGTTGTATCAGATCCTAAGGTTGTTGTGTCTGATCCAATTGTCGTTGTATCGGATCCAACAGTTGTAGTATCTGATGCAGATGTCGTAGTATCTGATGCAACTGTTGTTGTATCTGATGCAACTGTTGTTGTATCTGAAACAGATGTTGTGGTGTCAGATGCCGTTGTCGTGGTGTCTGACACAGTTGTGGTTGTATCAGATCCTAAGGTTGTTGTGTCTGAACCAATTGTAGTTGTATCGGATCCAACAGTTGTAGTATCTGATGCAGATGTCGTAGTATCTGATGCAACTGTTGTTGTATCTGATGCAACTGTTGTTGTATCTGAAACAGATGTTGTGGTGTCAGATGCCGTTGTCGTGGTGTCTGACACAGTTGTGGTTGTATCAGATCCTAAGGTTGTTGTGTCTGAACCAATTGTAGTTGTATCGGATCCAACAGTTGTAGTATCTGATGCAGATGTCGTAGTATCTGATGCAACTGTTGTTGTATCTGAAACAGATGTTGTGGTGTCAGATGCCGTTGTCGTGGTGTCTGACACAGTTGTGGTTGTATCAGATCCTAAGGTTGTTGTGTCTGATCCAATTGTCGTTGTATCGGATCCAACAGTTGTAGTATCTGATGCAGATGTCGTAGTATCTGATGCAACTGTTGTTGTATCTGAAACAGATGTTGTGGTGTCAGGTGCCGTTGTCGTGGTGTCTGACACAGTTGTGGTTGTATCAGATCCTAAGGTTGTTGTGTCTAAACCAATTGTCGTTGTATCGGATCCAACAGTTGTAGTATCTGATGCAGATGTCGTAGTATCTGATGCAACTGTTGTTGTATCTGATGCAACTGTTGTTGTATCTGAAACAGATGTTGTGGTGTCAGATGCCGTTGTCGTGGTGTCTGACACAGTTGTGGTTGTATCAGATCCTAAGGTAGTTGTGTCTGAACCAATTGTAGTTGTATCGGATCCAACAGTTGTAGTATCTGATGCAGATGTCGTAGTATCTGATGCAACTGTTGTTGTATCTGAAACAGATGTTGTGGTGTCAGATGCCGTTGTCGTGGTGTCTGACACAGTTGTGGTTGTATCAGATCCTAAGGTTGTTGTTACTGAACCATCAGTTGTTGTTTCGAATACAGTTGTTTCAGATGATGTTGTTTCCATTACTACAGTACTGGTTGCTGGTATTGGCTCAACATTCGAAATAGTATTGTTATCAACAGTCACAGTGGTTGTTGGTGTTGAAATAATGTTTTGAATAACGGTTGAAGTGGTACCGTCAGGATTTGTTATTGTACTTTCAGTACTCGATATAGTTATTGTTTGCCCGCTTGTTGTATCTTCTATAGGGCAGCTCAAGTCTACGCATGTTAAGCTTTCAGTAGCTTCGAAGGAATTCTCATCGAAGTTGATCGGTGTTGCTGTTCCATCATCGTTTATCAAAAAACAACCACTGTCTGTACATAGTATAAATTCTGTTCCAGCGGTTCTTCGTTTTTTTGGTCTAATGTACATTCTTGCACCACCAGGAAGTGATATTTTCAAGTTTCCACCGGTGTATTTAAATGGTATATTTGCAGCAGTCGTTGTTTCCAGTGCTGTACTACCCGTCGACATTGTTCCAGAATAAACAGTTGTGTCTGCTGAAATGGTCGTTGAAAATGATGCTCCTGTTGTAGTATCTGAAACAGTAGAAGTTGTATCCGAAACAGTGGTTGAAGAAGATTTCATAGTTGTGGTTTGTGAGTCGATTGTCGTTGTATCAAGTCTGACAGTAGTTGTATCTAAAATAGATGTAGTGGTATCTGATGCAGTTGTCATAGTATTTGATGCAACTGTTGTAGTATCTGAAACAGATGTTGTGGTGTCAGATGCCGTTGTCGTGGTGTCTGACACAGTTGTGGTTGTATCAGATCCTAAGGTTGTTGTGTCTGATCCAATTGTCGTTGTATCGGTTCCAACAGTTGTAGTGTCTGATGCAGATGTCGTAGTATCTGATGCAACTGTTGTTGTATCTGAAACAGATGGTGTGGTGTCAGATGCCGTTGTCGTGGTGTCTGACACAGTTGTGGTTGTATCAGATCCTAAGGTTGTTGTGTCTGATCCAATTGTCGTTGTATCGGATCCAACAGTTGTAGTATCTGATGCAGATGTCGTAGTATCTGATGTAACTATTGTTGTATCTGAAACAGATGTTGTGGTGTCAGATGCCGTTGTCGTGGTGTCTGACACAGTTGTGGTTGTATCAGATCCTAAGGTAGTTGTGTCTGAACCAATTGTAGTTGTATCGGATCCAACAGTTGTAGTATCTGATGCAGATGTCGTAGTATCTGATACAACTGTTGTTGTATCTGAAACAGATGTTGTGGTGTCAGATGCCGTTGTCGTGGTGTCTGACACAGTTGTGGTTGTATCAGATCCTAAGGTTGTTGTGTCTGATCCAATTGTCGTTGTATCGGATCCAACAGTTGTGGTATCTGATGCAGATGTCGTAGTATCTGATGCAACTGTTGTTGTATCTGAAACAGATGTTGTGGTGTCAGATGCCGTTGTCGTGGTGTCTGACACAGTTGTGGTTGTATCAGATCCTAAGGTTGTTGTGTCTGATCCAATTGTCGTTGTATCGGATCCAACAGTTGTAGTATCTGATGCAGATGTCGTAGTATCTGATGCAACTGTTGTTGTATCTGATGCAACTGTTGTTGTATCTGAAACAGATGTTGTGGTTGTATCAGATCCTAAGGTTGTTGTGTCTAAACCAATTGTCGTTGTATCGGATCCAACAGTTGTAGTATCTGATGCAGATGTCGTAGTATCTGATGCAACTGTTGTTGTATCTGATGCAACTGTTGTTGTATCTGAAACAGATGTTGTGGTGTCAGATGCCGTTGTCGTGGTGTCTGACACAGTTGTGGTTGTATCAGATCCTAAAGTTGTTGTGTCTGAACCAATTGTAGTTGTATCGGATCCAACAGTTGTAGTATCTGATGCAGATTTCGTAGTATCTGATGCAACTGTTGTTGTATCTGATGCAACTGTTGTTGTATCTGAAACAGATGTTGTGGTGTCAGATGCCGTTGTCGTGGTGTCTGACACAGTTGTGGTTGTATCAGATCCTAAGGTTGTTGTGTCTAAACCAATTGTCGTTGTATCGGATCCAACAGTTGTAGTATCTGATGCAGATGTCGTAGTATCTGATGCAACTGTTGTTGTATCTGATGCAACTGTTGTTGTATCTGATGCAACTGTTGTTGTATCTGAAACAGATGTTGTGGTTTCAGATGCCGTTGTCGTGGTGTCTGACACAGTTGTGGTTGTATCATATCCTAAGGTTGTTGTGTCTGAACCAATTGTAGTTGTATCGGATCCAACAGTTGTAGTATCTGATGCAGATGTCGTAGTATCTGATGCAACTGTTGTTGTATCTGAAACAGATGTTGTGGTTTCAGATGCCGTTGTCGTGGTGTCTGACACAGTTGTGGTTGTATCAGATCCTAAGGTTGTTGTGTCTGATCCAATTGTCGTTGTATCGGATCCAACAGTTGTAGTATCTGATGCAGTTGTCGTAGTATCTGATGCAACTGTTGTTGTATCTGAAACAGATGTTGTGGTGTCAGATGCCGTTGTCGTGGTGTCTGACACAGTTGTGGTTGTATCAGATCCTAAGGTTGTTGTGTCTAAACCAATTGTCGTTGTATCGGATCCAACAGTTGTAGTATCTGATGCAGATGTCGTAGTATCTGATGCAACTGTTGTTGTATCTGAAACAGATGTTGTGGTGTCAGATGCCGTTGTCGTGGTGTCTGACACAGTTGTGGTTGTATCAGATCCTAAGGTTGTTGTGTCTGATCCAATTGTCGTTGTATCGGATCCAACAGTTGTAGTATCTGATGCAGATGTCGTAGTATCTGATGCAACTGTTGTTGTATCTGAAACAGATGTTGTGGTGTCAGATGCCGTTGTCGTGGTGTCTGACACAGTTGTGGTTGTATCAGATCCTAAGGTTGTTGTGTCTAAACCAATTGTCGTTGTATCGGATCCAACAGTTGTAGTATCTGATGCAGATGTCGTAGTATCTGATGCAACTGTTGTTGTATCTGATGCAACTGTTGTTGTATCTGAAACAGATGTTGTGGTGTCAGATGCCGTTGTCGTGGTGTCTGACACAGTTGTGGTTGTATCAGATCCTAAGGTAGTTGTGTCTGAACCAATTGTAGTTGTATCGGATCCAACTGTTGTTGTATCTGAAACAGATGTTGTGGTGTCAGATGCCGTTGTCGTGGTGTCTGACACAGTTGTGGTTGTATCAGATCCTAAGGTTGTTGTGTCTGAACCAATTGTAGTTGTATCGGATCCAACAGTTGTAGTATCTGATGCAGATGTCGTAGTATCTGATGCAACTGTTGTTGTATCTGAAACAGATGTTGTGGTTTCAGATGCCGTTGTCGTGGTGTCTGACACAGTTGTGGTTGTATCAGATCCTAAGGTTGTTGTGTCTGATCCAATTGTCGTTGTATCGGATCCAACAGTTGTAGTATCTGATGCAGATGTCGTAGTATCTGATGCAACTGTTGTTGTATCTGAAACAGATGTTGTGGTGTCAGATGCCGTTGTCGTGGTGTCTGACACAGTTGTGGTTGTATCAGATCCTAAGGTTGTTGTGTCTAAACGAATTGTCGTTGTATCGGATCCAACAGTTGTAGTATCTGATGCAGATGTCGTAGTATCTGATGCAACTGTTGTTGTATCTGATGCAACTGTTGTTGTATCTGAAACAGATGTTGTGGTGTCAGATGCCGTTGTCGTGGTGTCTGACACAGTTGTGGTTGTATCAGATCCTAAAGTTGTTGTGTCTGAACCAATTGTAGTTGTATCGGATCCAACAGTTGTAGTATCTGATGCAGATGTCGTAGTATCTGATGCAACTGTTGTTGTATCTGATGCAACTGTTGTTGTATCTGAAACAGATGTTGTGGTGTCAGATGCCGTTGTCGTGGTGTCTGACACAGTTGTGGTTGTATCAGATCCTAAAGTTGTTGTGTCTGAACCAATTGTAGTTGTATCGGATCCAACAGTTGTAGTATCTGATGCAGATGTCGTAGTATCTGATGTAACTGTTGTTGTATCTGAAACAGATGTTGTGGTGTCAGATGCCGTTGTCGTGGTGTCTGACACAGTTGTGGTTGTATCAGATCCTAAGGTTGTTGTGTCTGATCCAATTGTCGTTGTATCGGATCCAACAGTTGTGGTATCTGATGCAGATGTCGTAGTATCTGATGCAACTGTTGGTGTATCTGAAACAGATGTTGTGGTGTCAGATGCCGTTGTCGTGGTGTCTGACACAGTTGTGGTTGTATCAGATCCTAAGGTTGTTGTGTCTGATCCAATTGTCGTTGTATCGGATCCAACAGTTGTAGTATCTGATGCAGATGTCGTAGTATCTGATGCAACTGTTGTTGTATCTGATGCTACTGTTGTTGTATCTGAAACAGATGTTGTGGTGTCAGATGCCGTTGTCGTGGTGTCTGACACAGTTGTGGTTGTATCAGATCCTAAGGTTGTTGTGTCTGAACCAATTGTAGTTGTATCGGATCCAACAGTTGTAGTATCTGATGCAGATGTCGTAGTATCTGATGCAACTGTTGTTGTATCTGAAACAGATGTTGTGGTTTCAGATGCCGTTGTCGTGGTGTCTGACACAGTTGTGGTTGTATCAGATCCTAAGGTTGTTGTGTCTGATCCAATTGTCGTTGTATCGGATCCAACAGTTGTAGTATCTGATGCAGTTGTCGTAGTATCTGATGCAACTGTTGTTGTATCTGAAACAGATGTTGTGGTGTCAGATGCCGTTGTCGTGGTGTCTGACACAGTTGTGGTTGTATCAGATCCTAAGGTTGTTGTGTCTAAACCAATTGTCGTTGTATCGGATCCAACAGTTGTAGTATCTGATGCAGATGTCGTAGTATCTGATGCAACTGTTGTTGTATCTGATGCAACTGTTGTTGTATCTGAAACAGATGTTGTGGTGTCAGATGCCGTTGTCGTGGTGTCTGACACAGTTGTGGTTGTATCAGATCCTAAGGTTGTTGTGTCTAAACCAATTGTCGTTGTATCGGATCCAACAGTTGTAGTATCTGATGCAGATGTCGTAGTATCTGATGCAACTGTTGTTGTATCTGATGCAACTGTTGTTGTATCTGAAACAGATGTTGTGGTGTCAGATGCCGTTGTCGTGGTGTCTAACACAGTTGTGGTTGTATCAGATCCTAAGGTAGTTGTGTCTGAACCAATTGTAGTTGTATCGGATCCAACAGTTGTAGTATCTGATGCAGATGTCGTAGTATCTGATACAACTGTTGTTGTATCTGAAACAGATGTTGTGGTGTCAGATGCCGTTGTCGTGGTGTCTGACACAGTTGTGGTTGTATCAGATCCTAAGGTTGTTGTGTCTGATCCAATTGTCGTTGTATCGGATCCAACAGTTGTAGTATCTGATGCAGATGTCGTAGTATCTGATGCAACTGTTGTTGTATCTGATGCAACTGTTGTTGTATCTGAAACAGATGTTGTGGTGTCAGATGCCGTTGTCGTGGTGTCTGACACAGTTGTGGTTGTATCAGATCCTAAGGTTGTTGTGTCTGAACCAATTGTAGTTGTATCGGATCCAACAGTTGTAGTATCTGATGCAGATGTCGTAGTATCTGATGCAACTGTTGTTGTATCTGAAACAGATGTTGTGGTTTCAGATGCCGTTGTCGTGGTGTCTGACACAGTTGTGGTTGTATCAGATCCTAAGGTTGTTGTGTCTGATCCAATTGTCGTTGTATCGGATCCAACAGTTGTAGTATCTGATGCAGTTGTCGTAGTATCTGATGCAACTGTTGTTGTATCTGAAACAGATGTTGTGGTGTCAGATGCCGTTGTCGTGGTGTCTGACACAGTTGTGGTTGTATCAGATCCTAAGGTTGTTGTGTCTGATCCAATTGTCGTTGTATCGGATCCAACAGTTGTAGTATCTGATGCAGATGTCGTAGTATCTGATGCAACTGTTGTTGTATCTGAAACAGATGTTGTGGTGTCAGATGCCGTTGTCGTGGTGTCTGACACAGTTGTGGTTGTATCAGATCCTAAGGTTGTTGTGTCTGATCCAATTGTCGTTGTATCGGATCCAACAGTTGTAGTATCTGATGCAGATGTCGTAGTATCTGATGCAACTGTTGTTGTATCTGAAACAGATGTTGTGGTGTCAGATGCCGTTGTCGTGGTGTCTGACACAGTTGTGGTTGTATCAGATCCTAAGGTTGTTGTGTCTAAACCAATTGTCGTTGTATCGGATCCAACAGTTGTAGTATCTGATGCAGATGTCGTAGTATCTGATGCAACTGTTGTTGTATCTGAAACAGATGTTGTGGTTTCAGATGCCGTTGTCGTGGTGTCTGACACAGTTGTGGTTGTATCAGATCCTAAGGTTGTTGTGTCTAAACCAATTGTCGTTGTATCGGATCCAACAGTTGTAGTATCTGATGCAACTGTTGTTGTATCTGAAACAGATGTTGTGGTGTCAGATGCCGTTGTCGTGGTGTCTGACACAGTTGTGGTTGTATCAGATCCTAAGGTAGTTGTGTCTGAACCAATTGTAGTTGTATCGGATCCAACAGTTGTAGTATCTGATGCAGATGTCGTAGTATCTGATACAACTGTTGTTGTATCTGAAACAGATGTTGTGGTGTCAGATGCCGTTGTCGTGGTGTCTGACACAGTTGTGGTTGTATCAGATCCTAAGGTTGTTGTGTCTGATCCAATTGTCGTTGTATCGGATCCAACAGTTGTAGTATCTGATGCAGATGTCGTAGTATCTGATGCAACTGTTGTTGTATCTGATGCAACTGTTGTTGTATCTGAAACAGATGTTGTGGTGTCAGATGCCGTTGTCGTGGTGTCTGACACAGTTGTGGTTGTATCAGATCCTAAGGTTGTTGTGTCTGAACCAATTGTAGTTGTATCGGATCCAACAGTTGTAGTATCTGATGCAGATGTCGTAGTATCTGATGCAACTGTTGTTGTATCTGAAACAGATGTTGTGGTTTCAGATGCCGTTGTCGTGGTGTCTGACACAGTTGTGGTTGTATCAGATCCTAAGGTAGTTGTGTCTGAACCAATTGTAGTTGTATCGGATCCAACAGTTGTAGTATCTGATGCAGATGTCGTAGTATCTGATACAACTGTTGTTGTATCTGAAACAGATGTTGTGGTGTCAGATGCCGTTGTCGTGGTGTCTGACACAGTTGTGGTTGTATCAGATCCTAAGGTTGTTGTGTCTGATCCAATTGTCGTTGTATCGGATCCAACAGTTGTAGTATCTGATGCAGATGTCGTAGTATCTGATGCAACTGTTGTTGTATCTGATGCAACTGTTGTTGTATCTGAAACAGATGTTGTGGTGTCAGATGCCGTTGTCGTGGTGTCTGACACAGTTGTGGTTGTATCAGATCCTAAGGTTGTTGTGTCTGAACCAATTGTAGTTGTATCGGATCCAACAGTTGTAGTATCTGATGCAGATGTCGTAGTATCTGATGCAACTGTTGTTGTATCTGAAACAGATGTTGTGGTTTCAGATGCCGTTGTCGTGGTGTCTGACACAGTTGTGGTTGTATCAGATCCTAAGGTTGTTGTGTCTGATCCAATTGTCGTTGTATCGGATCCAACAGTTGTAGTATCTGATGCAGTTGTCGTAGTATCTGATGCAACTGTTGTTGTATCTGAAACAGATGTTGTGGTGTCAGATGCCGTTGTCGTGGTGTCTGACACAGTTGTGGTTGTATCAGATCCTAAGGTTGTTGTGTCTAAACCAATTGTCGTTGTATCGGATCCAACAGTTGTAGTATCTGATGCAGATGTCGTAGTATCTGATGCAACTGTTGTTGTATCTGATGCAACTGTTGTTGTATCTGAAACAGATGTTGTGGTGTCAGATGCCGTTGTCGTGGTGTCTGACACAGTTGTGGTTGTATCAGATCCTAAGGTAGTTGTGTCTGAACCAATTGTAGTTGTATCGGATCCAACAGTTGTAGTATCTGATGCAGATGTCGTAGTATCTGATACAACTGTTGTTGTATCTGAAACAGATGTTGTGGTGTCAGATGCCGTTGTCGTGGTGTCTGACACAGTTGTGGTTGTATCAGATCCTAAGGTTGTTGTGTCTGATCCAATTGTCGTTGTATCGGATCCAACAGTTGTAGTATCTGATGCAGATGTCGTAGTATCTGATGCAACTGTTGTTGTATCTGAAACAGATGTTGTGGTGTCAGATGCCGTTGTCGTGGTGTCTGACACAGTTGTGGTTGTATCAGATCCTAAGGTTGTTGTGTCTGATCCAATTGTCGTTGTATCGGATCCAACAGTTGTAGTATCTGATGCAGATGTCGTAGTATCTGATGCAACTGTTGTTGTATCTGAAACAGATGTTGTGGTGTCAGATGCCGTTGTCGTGGTGTCTGACACAGTTGTGGTTGTATCAGATCCTAAGGTTGTTGTGTCTAAACCAATTGTCGTTGTATCGGATCCAACAGTTGTAGTATCTGATGCAGATGTCGTAGTATCTGATGCAACTGTTGTTGTATCTGATGCAACTGTTGTTGTATCTGAAACAGATGTTGTGGTGTCAGATGCCGTTGTCGTGGTGTCTGACACAGTTGTGGTTGTATCAGATCCTAAGGTTGTTGTGTCTAAACCAATTGTCGTTGTATCGGATCCAACAGTTGTAGTATCTGATGCAACTGTTGTTGTATCTGATGCAACTGTTGTTGTATCTGAAACAGATGTTGTGGTGTCAGATGCCGTTGTCCTGGTTTCTGACACAGTTGTGGTTGTATCAGATCCTAAGGTTGTTGTGTCTGAACCAATTGTAGTTGTATCGGATCCAACAGTTGTAGTATCTGATGCAGATGTCGTAGTATCTGATGCAACTGTTGTTGTATCTGAAACAGATGTTGTGGTGTCAGATGCCGTTGTCGTGGTGTCTGACACAGTTGTGGTTGTATCAGATCCTAAGGTTGTTGTGTCTAAACCAATTGTCGTTGTATCGGATCCAACAGTTGTAGTATCTGATGCAGATGTCGTAGTATCTGATGCAACTGTTGTTGTATCTGATGCAACTGTTGTTGTATCTGAAACAGATGTTGTGGTGTCAGATGCCGTTGTCGTGGTGTCTGACACAGTTGTGGTTGTATCAGATCCTAAAGTTGTTGTGTCTGAACCAATTGTAGTTGTATCGGATCCAACAGTTGTAGTATCTGATGCAGATGTCGTAGTATCTGATGCAACTGTTGTTGTATCTGAAACAGATGTTGTGGTTTCAGATGCCGTTGTCGTGGTGTCTGACACAGTTGTGGTTGTATCAGATCCTAAGGTAGTTGTGTCTGAACCAATTGTAGTTGTATCGGATCCAACAGTTGTAGTATCTGATGCAGATGTCGTAGTATCTGATACAACTGTTGTTGTATCTGAAACAGATGTTGTGGTGTCAGATGCCGTTGTCGTGGTGTCTGACACAGTTGTGGTTGTATCAGATCCTAAGGTTGTTGTGTCTGATCCAATTGTCGTTGTATCGGATCCAACAGTTGTAGTATCTGATGCAGATGTCGTAGTATCTGATGCAACTGTTGTTGTATCTGATGCAACTGTTGTTGTATCTGAAACAGATGTTGTGGTGTCAGATGCCGTTGTCGTGGTGTCTGACACAGTTGTGGTTGTATCAGATCCTAAGGTTGTTGTGTCTGAACCAATTGTAGTTGTATCGGATCCAACAGTTGTAGTATCTGATGCAGATGTCGTAGTATCTGATGCAACTGTTGTTGTATCTGAAACAGATGTTGTGGTGTCAGATGCCGTTGTCGTGGTGTCTGACACAGTTGTGGTTGTATCAGATCCTAAGGTTGTTGTGTCTGATCCAATTGTCGTTGTATCGGATCCAACAGTTGTAGTATTTGATGCAGATGTCGTAGTATCTGATGCAACTGTTGTTGTATCTGAAACAGATGTTGTGGTGTCAGATGCCGTTGTCGTGGTGTCTGACACAGTTGTGGTTGTATCAGATCCTAAGGTTGTTGTGTCTAAACCAATTGTCGTTGTATCGGATCCAACAGTTGTAGTATCTGATGCAGATGTCGTAGTATCTGATGCAACTGTTGTTGTATCTGATGCAACTGTTGTTGTATCTGAAACAGATGTTGTGGTGTCAGATGCCGTTGTCCTGGTTTCTGACACAGTTGTGGTTGTATCAGATCCTAAGGTTGTTGTGTCTGAACCAATTGTAGTTGTATCGGATCCAACAGTTGTAGTATCTGATGCAGATGTCGTAGTATCTGATGCAACTGTTGTTGTATCTGAAACAGATGTTGTGGTGTCAGATGCCGTTGTCGTGGTGTCTGACACAGTTGTGGTTGTATCAGATCCTAAGGTTGTTGTGTCTGATCCAATTGTCGTTGTATCGGATCCAACAGTTGTAGTATCTGATGCAGATGTCGTAGTATCTGATGCAACTGTTGTTGTATCTGAAACAGATGTTGTGGTGTCAGATGCCGTTGTCGTGGTGTCTGACACAGTTGTGGTTGTATCAGATCCTAAGGTTGTTGTGTCTAAACCAATTGTCGTTGTATCGGATCCAACAGTTGTAGTATCTGATGCAGATGTCGTAGTATCTGATGCAACTGTTGTTGTATCTGATGCAACTGTTGTTGTATCTGAAACAGATGTTGTGGTGTCAGATGCCGTTGTCGTGGTGTCTGACACAGTTGTGGTTGTATCAGATCCTAAAGTTGTTGTGTCTGAACCAATTGTAGTTGTATCGGATCCAACAGTTGTAGTATCTGATGCAGATGTCGTAGTATCTGATGCAACTGTTGTTGTATCTGATGCAACTGTTGTTGTATCTGAAACAGATGTTGTGGTGTCAGATGCTGTTGTCGTGGTGTCTGACACAGTTGTGGTTGTATCAGATCCTAAGGTTGTTGTGTCTAAACCAATTGTCGTTGTATCGGATCCAACAGTTGTAGTATCTGATGCAACTGTTGTTGTATCTGATGCAACTGTTGTTGTATCTGAAACAGATGTTGTGGTGTCAGATGCCGTTGTCCTGGTTTCTGACACAGTTGTGGTTGTATCAGATCCTAAGGTTGTTGTGTCTGAACCAATTGTAGTTGTATCGGATCCAACAGTTGTAGTATCTGATGCAGATGTCGTAGTATCTGATGCAACTGTTGTTGTATCTGAAACAGATGTTGTGGTGTCAGATGCCGTTGTCGTGGTGTCTGACACAGTTGTGGTTGTATCAGATCCTAAGGTTGTTGTGTCTAAACCAATTGTCGTTGTATCGGATCCAACAGTTGTAGTATCTGATGCAGATGTCGTAGTATCTGATGCAACTGTTGTTGTATCTGAAACAGATGTTGTGGTGTCAGATGCCGTTGTCGTGGTGTCTGACACAGTTGTGGTTGTATCAGATCCTAAGGTTGTTGTGTCTAAACCAATTGTCGTTGTATCGGATCCAACAGTTGTAGTATCTGATGCAGATGTCGTAGTATCTGATGCAACTGTTGTTGTATCTGATGCAACTGTTGTTGTATCTGAAACAGATGTTGTGGTGTCAGATGCCGTTGTCGTGGTGTCTGACACAGTTGTGGTTGTATCAGATCCTAAGGTTGTTGTGTCTGAACCAATTGTAGTTGTATCGGATCCAACAGTTGTAGTATCTGATGCAGATGTCGTAGTATCTGATGCAACTGTTGTTGTATCTGAAACAGATGTTGTGGTGTCAGATGCCGTTGTCGTGGTGTCTGACACAGTTGTGGTTGTATCAGATCCTAAGGTTGTTGTGTCTGATCCAATTGTCGTTGTATCGGATCCAACAGTTGTAGTATCTGATGCAGATGTCGTAGTATCTGATGCAACTGTTGTTGTATCTGAAACAGATGTTGTGGTGTCAGATGCCGTTGTCGTGGTGTCTGACACAGTTGTGGTTGTATCAGATCCTAAAGTTGTTGTGTCTGAACCAATTGTAGTTGTATCGGATCCAACAGTTGTAGTATCTGATGCAGATGTCGTAGTATCTGATGCAACTGTTGTTGTATCTGATGCAACTGTTGTTGTATCTGAAACAGATGTTGTGGTGTCAGATGCCGTTGTCGTGGTGTCTGACACAGTTGTGGTTGTATCAGATCCTAAAGTTGTTGTGTCTGAACCAATTGTAGTTGTATCGGATCCAACAGTTGTAGTATCTGATGCAGATGTCGTAGTATCTGATGCAACTGTTGTTGTATCTGATGCAACTGTTGTTGTATCTGAAACAGATGTTGTGGTGTCAGATGCCGTTGTCGTGGTGTCTGACACAGTTGTGGTTGTATCAGATCCTAAGGTTGTTGTGTCTAAACCAATTGTCGTTGTATCGGATCCAACAGTTGTAGTATCTGATGCAGATGTCGTAGTATCTGATGCAACTGTTGTTGTATCTGATGCAACTGTTGTTGTATCTGAAACAGATGTTGTGGTGTCAGATGCCGTTGTCGTGGTGTCTGACACAGTTGTGGTTGTATCAGATCCTAAGGTAGTTGTGTCTGAACCAATTGTAGTTGTATCGGATCCAACAGTTGTAGTATCTGATGCAGATGTCGTAGTATCTGATGCAACTGTTGTTGTATCTGAAACAGATGTTGTGGTGTCAGATGCCGTTGTCGTGGTGTCTGACACAGTTGTGGTTGTATCAGATCCTAAGGTTGTTGTGTCTAAACCAATTGTCGTTGTATCGGATCCAACAGTTGTAGTATCTGATGCAGATGTCGTAGTATCTGATGCAACTGTTGTTGTATCTGATGCAACTGTTGTTGTATCTGAAACAGATGTTGTGGTGTCAGATGCCGTTGTCGTGGTGTCTGACACAGTTGTGGTTGTATCAGATCCTAAGGTTGTTGTGTCTAAACCAATTGTCGTTGTATCGGATCCAACAGTTGTAGTATCTGATGCAGATGTCGTAGTATCTGATGCAACTGTTGTTGTATCTGATGCAACTGTTGTTGTATCTGAAACAGATGTTGTGGTGTCAGATGCCGTTGTCGTGGTGTCTGACACAGTTGTGGTTGTATCAGATCCTAAGGTTGTTGTGTCTGAACCAATTGTAGTTGTATCGGATCCAACAGTTGTAGTATCTGATGCAGATGTCGTAGTATCTGATGCAACTGTTGTTGTATCTGAAACAGATGTTGTGGTGTCAGATGCCGTTGTCGTGGTGTCTGACACAGTTGTGGTTGTATCAGATCCTAAGGTTGTTGTGTCTGATCCAATTGTCGTTGTATCGGATCCAACAGTTGTAGTATCTGATGCAGATGTCGTAGTATCTGATGCAACTGTTGTTGTATCTGAAACAGATGTTGTGGTGTCAGATGCCGTTGTCGTGGTGTCTGACACAGTTGTGGTAGTATCAGATCCTAAGGTTGTTGTGTCTAAACCAATTGTCGTTGTATCGGATCCAACAGTTGTAGTATCTGATGCAGATGTCGTAGTATCTGATGCAACTGTTGTTGTATCTGATGCAACTGTTGTTGTATCTGAAACAGATGTTGTGGTGTCAGATGCCGTTGTCGTGGTGTCTGACACAGTTGTGGTTGTATCAGATCCTAAGGTTGTTGTGTCTAAACCAATTGTCGTTGTATCGGATCCAACAGTTGTAGTATCTGATGCAGATGTCGTAGTATCTGATGCAACTGTTGTTGTATCTGATGCAACTGTTGTTGTATCTGAAACAGATGTTGTGGTGTCAGATGCCGTTGTCGTGGTGTCTGACACAGTTGTGGTTGTATCAGATCCTAAGGTTGTTGTGTCTGAACCAATTGTAGTTGTATCGGATCCAACAGTTGTAGTATCTGATGCAGATGTCGTAGTATCTGATGCAACTGTTGTTGTATCTGAAACAGATGTTGTGGTGTCAGATGCCGTTGTCGTGGTGTCTGACACAGTTGTGGTTGTATCAGATCCTAAGGTTGTTGTGTCTGATCCAATTGTCGTTGTATCGGATCCAACAGTTGTAGTATTTGATGCAGATGTCGTAGTATCTGATGCAACTGTTGTTGTATCTGAAACAGATGTTGTGGTGTCAGATGCCGTTGTCGTGGTGTCTGACACAGTTGTGGTTGTATCAGATCCTAAGGTTGTTGTGTCTAAACCAATTGTCGTTGTATCGGATCCAACAGTTGTAGTATCTGATGCAGATGTCGTAGTATCTGATGCAACTGTTGTTGTATCTGATGCAACTGTTGTTGTATTTGAAACAGATGTTGTGGTGTCAGATGCCGTTGTCGTGGTGTCTGACACAGTTGTGGTTGTATCAGATCCTAAGGTTGTTGTGTCTGAACCAATTGTAGTTGTATCGGATCCAACAGTTGTAGTATCTGATGCAGATGTCGTAGTATCTGATGCAACTGTTGTTGTATCTGAAACAGATGTTGTGGTGTCAGATGCCGTTGTCGTGGTGTCTGACACAGTTGTGGTTGTATCAGATCCTAAGGTTGTTGTGTCTAAACCAATTGTCGTTGTATCGGATCCAACAGTTGTAGTATCTGATGCAGATGTCGTAGTATCTGATGCAACTGTTGTTGTATCTGAAACAGATGTTGTGGTGTCAGATGCCGTTGTCGTGGTGTCTGACACAGTTGTGGTTGTATCAGATCCTAAGGTTGTTGTGTCTGATCCAATTGTCGTTGTATCGGATCCAACAGTTGTAGTATCTGATGCAGATGTCGTAGTATCTGATGCAACTGTTGTTGTATCTGAAACAGATGTTGTGGTGTCAGATGCCGTTGTCGTGGTGTCTGACACAGTTGTGGTAGTATCAGATCCTAAGGTTGTTGTGTCTAAACCAATTGTCGTTGTATCGGATCCAACAGTTGTAGTATCTGATGCAGATGTCGTAGTATCTGATGCAACTGTTGTTGTATCTGATGCAACTGTTGTTGTATCTGAAACAGATGTTGTGGTGTCAGATGCCGTTGTCGTGGTGTCTGACACAGTTGTGGTTGTATCAGATCCTAAGGTTGTTGTGTCTAAACCAATTGTCGTTGTATCGGATCCAACAGTTGTAGTATCTGATGCAGATGTCGTAGTATCTGATGCAACTGTTGTTGTATCTGATGCAACTGTTGTTGTATCTGAAACAGATGTTGTGGTGTCAGATGCCGTTGTCGTGGTGTCTGACACAGTTGTGGTTGTATCAGATCCTAAGGTTGTTGTGTCTGAACCAATTGTAGTTGTATCGGATCCAACAGTTGTAGTATCTGATGCAGATGTCGTAGTATCTGATGCAACTGTTGTTGTATCTGAAACAGATGTTGTGGTGTCAGATGCCGTTGTCGTGGTGTCTGACACAGTTGTGGTTGTATCAGATCCTAAGGTTGTTGTGTCTGATCCAATTGTCGTTGTATCGGATCCAACAGTTGTAGTATTTGATGCAGATGTCGTAGTATCTGATGCAACTGTTGTTGTATCTGAAACAGATGTTGTGGTGTCAGATGCCGTTGTCGTGGTGTCTGACACAGTTGTGGTTGTATCAGATCCTAAGGTTGTTGTGTCTAAACCAATTGTCGTTGTATCGGATCCAACAGTTGTAGTATCTGATGCAGATGTCGTAGTATCTGATGCAACTGTTGTTGTATCTGATGCAACTGTTGTTGTATTTGAAACAGATGTTGTGGTGTCAGATGCCGTTGTCGTGGTGTCTGACACAGTTGTGGTTGTATCAGATCCTAAGGTTGTTGTGTCTGAACCAATTGTAGTTGTATCGGATCCAACAGTTGTAGTATCTGATGCAGATGTCGTAGTATCTGATGCAACTGTTGTTGTATCTGAAACAGATGTTGTGTTGTCAGATGCCGTTGTCGTGGTGTCTGACACAGTTGTGGTTGTATCAGATCCTAAGGTTGTTGTATCTGATCCAATTGTCGTTGTATCGGATCCAACAGTTGTAGTATCTGATGCAGATGTCGTAGTATCTGATGCAACTGTTGTTGTATCTGAAACAGATGTTGTGGTGTCAGATGCCGTTGTCGTGGTGTCTGACACAGTTGTGGTTGTATCAGATCCTAAGGTTGTTGTGTCTAAACCAATTGTCGTTGTATCGGATCCAACAGTTGTAGTATCTGATGCAGATGTCGTAGTATCTGATGCAACTGTTGTTGTATCTGATGCAACTGTTGTTGTATCTGAAACAGATGTTGTGGTGTCAGATGCCGTTGTCGTGGTGTCTGACACAGTTGTGGTTGTATCAGATCCTAAGGTTGTTGTGTCTAAACCAATTGTCGTTGTATCGGATCCAACAGTTGTAGTATCTGATGCAACTGTTGTTGTATCTGATGCAACTGTTGTTGTATCTGAAACAGATGTTGTGGTGTCAGATGCCGTTGTCGTGGTTTCTGACACAGTTGTGGTTGTATCAGATCCTAAGGTTGTTGTGTCTGAACCAATTGTAGTTGTATCGGATCCAACAGTTGTAGTATCTGATGCAGATGTCGTAGTATCTGATGCAACTGTTGTTGTATCTGAAACAGATGTTGTGGTGTCAGATGCCGTTGTCGTGGTGTCTGACACAGTTGTGGTTGTATCAGATCCTAAGGTTGTTGTGTCTAAACCAATTGTCGTTGTATCGGATCCAACAGTTGTAGTATCTGATGCAGATGTCGTAGTATCTGATGCAACTGTTGTTGTATCTGATGCAACTGTTGTTGTATCTGAAACAGATGTTGTGGTGTCAGATGCCGTTGTCGTGGTGTCTGACACAGTTGTGGTTGTATCAGATCCTAAGGTTGTTGTGTCTGAACCAATTGTAGTTGTATCGGATCCAACAGTTGTAGTATCTGATGCAGATGTCGTAGTATCTGATGCAACTGTTGTTGTATCTGAAACAGATGTTGTGGTGTCAGATCCTAAGGTTGTTGTGTCTGATCCAATTGTCGTTGTATCGGATCCAACAGTTGTAGTATCTGATGCAGATGTCGTAGTATCTGATGCAACTGTTGTTGTATCTGAAACAGATGTTGTGGTGTCAGATGCCGTTGTCGTGGTGTCTGACACAGTTGTGGTTGTATCAGATCCTAAGGTTGTTGTGTCTAAACCAATTGTCGTTGTATCGGATCCAACAGTTGTAGTATCTGATGCAGATGTCGTAGTATCTGATGCAACTGTTGTTGTATCTGATGCAACTGTTGTTGTATCTGAAACAGATGTTGTGGTGTCAGATGCCGTTGTCGTGGTGTCTGACACAGTTGTGGTTGTATCAGATCCTAAGGTTGTTGTGTCTAAACCAATTGTCGTTGTATCGGATCCAACAGTTGTAGTATCTGATGCAGATGTCGTAGTATCTGATGCAACTGTTGTTGTATCTGATGCAACTGTTGTTGTATCTGAAACAGATGTTGTGGTGTCAGATGCCGTTGTCGTGGTGTCTGACACAGTTGTGGTTGTATCAGATCCTAAGGTTGTTGTGTCTAAACCAATTGTCGTTGTATCGGATCCAACAGTTGTAGTATCTGATGCAGATGTCGTAGTATCTGATGCAACTGTTGTTGTATCTGATGCAACTGTTGTTGTATCTGAAACAGATGTTGTGGTGTCAGATGCCGTTGTCGTGGTGTCTGACACAGTTGTGGTTGTATCAGATCCTAAGGTTGTTGTGTCTGAACCAATTGTAGTTGTATCGGATCCAACAGTTGTAGTATCTGATGCAGATGTCGTAGTATCTGATGCAACTGTTGTTGTATCTGAAACAGATGTTGTGGTGTCAGAAGCCGTTGTCGTGGTGTCTGACACAGTTGTGGTTGTATCAGATCCTAAGGTTGTTGTGTCTAAACCAATTGTCGTTGTATCGGATCCAACAGTTGTAGTATCTGATGCAGATGTCGTAGTATCTGATGCAACTGTTGTTGTATCTGATGCAACTGTTGTTGTATCTGAAACAGATGTTGTGGTGTCAGATGCCGTTGTCGTGGTGTCTGACACAGTTGTGGTTGTATCAGATCCTAAGGTTGTTGTGTCTGAACCAATTGTAGTTGTATCGGATCCAACAGTTGTAGTATCTGATGCAGATGTCGTAGTATCTGATGCAACTGTTGTTGTATCTGAAACAGATGTTGTGGTGTCAGATGCCGTTGTCGTGGTGTCTGACACAGTTGTGGTTGTATCAGATCCTAAGGTTGTTGTGTCTGATCCAATTGTCGTTGTATCGGATCCAACAGTTGTAGTATCTGATGCAGATGTCGTAGTATCTGATGCAACTGTTGTTGTATCTGAAACAGATGTTGTGGTGTCAGATGCCGTTGTCGTGGTGTCTGACACAGTTGTGGTTGTATCAGATCCTAAGGTTGTTGTGTCTAAACCAATTGTCGTTGTATCGGATCCAACAGTTGTAGTATCTGATGCAGATGTCGTAGTATCTGATGCAACTGTTGTTGTATCTGATGCAACTGTTGTTGTATCTGAAACAGATGTTGTGGTGTCAGATGCCGTTGTCGTGGTGTCTGACACAGTTGTGGTTGTATCAGATCCTAAGGTTGTTGTGTCTAAACCAATTGTCGTTGTATCGGATCCAACAGTTGTAGTATCTGATGCAACTGTTGTTGTATCTGATGCAACTGTTGTTGTATCTGAAACAGATGTTGTGGTGTCAGATGCCGTTGTCGTGGTTTCTGACACAGTTGTGGTTGTATCAGATCCTAAGGTTGTTGTGTCTGAACCAATTGTAGTTGTATCGGATCCAACAGTTGTAGTATCTGATGCAGATGTCGTAGTATCTGATGCAACTGTTGTTGTATCTGAAACAGATGTTGTGGTGTCAGATGCCGTTGTCGTGGTGTCTGACACAGTTGTGGTTGTATCAGATCCTAAGGTTGTTGTGTCTAAACCAATTGTCGTTGTATCGGATCCAACAGTTGTAGTATCTGATGCAGATGTCGTAGTATCTGATGCAACTGTTGTTGTATCTGATGCAACTGTTGTTGTATCTGAAACAGATGTTGTGGTGTCAGATGCCGTTGTCGTGGTGTCTGACACAGTTGTGGTTGTATCAGATCCTAAGGTTGTTGTGTCTGAACCAATTGTAGTTGTATCGGATCCAACAGTTGTAGTATCTGATGCAGATGTCGTAGTATCTGATGCAACTGTTGTTGTATCTGAAACAGATGTTGTGGTGTCAGATCCTAAGGTTGTTGTGTCTGATCCAATTGTCGTTGTATCGGATCCAACAGTTGTAGTATCTGATGCAGATGTCGTAGTATCTGATGCAACTGTTGTTGTATCTGAAACAGATGTTGTGGTGTCAGATGCCGTTGTCGTGGTGTCTGACACAGTTGTGGTTGTATCAGATCCTAAGGTTGTTGTGTCTAAACCAATTGTCGTTGTATCGGATCCAACAGTTGTAGTATCTGATGCAGATGTCGTAGTATCTGATGCAACTGTTGTTGTATCTGATGCAACTGTTGTTGTATCTGAAACAGATGTTGTGGTGTCAGATGCCGTTGTCGTGGTGTCTGACACAGTTGTGGTTGTATCAGATCCTAAGGTTGTTGTGTCTGAACCAATTGTAGTTGTATCGGATCCAACAGTTGTAGTATCTGATGCAGATGTCGTAGTATCTGATGCAACTGTTGTTGTATCTGAAACAGATGTTGTGGTGTCAGATGCCGTTGTCGTGGTGTCTGACACAGTTGTGGTTGTATCAGATCCTAAGGTTGTTGTGTCTAAACCAATTGTCGTTGTATCGGATCCAACAGTTGTAGTATCTGATGCAGATGTCGTAGTATCTGATGCAACTGTTGTTGTATCTGATGCAACTGTTGTTGTATCTGAAACAGATGTTGTGGTGTCAGATGCCGTTGTCGTGGTGTCTGACACAGTTGTGGTTGTATCAGATCCTAAGGTTGTTGTGTCTGAACCAATTGTAGTTGTATCGGATCCAACAGTTGTAGTATCTGATGCAGATGTCGTAGTATCTGATGCAACTGTTGTTGTATCTGAAACAGATGTTGTGGTGTCAGATGCCGTTGTCGTGGTGTCTGACACAGTTGTGGTTGTATCAGATCCTAAGGTTGTTGTGTCTGATCCAATTGTCGTTGTATCGGATCCAACAGTTGTAGTATCTGATGCAGATGTCGTAGTATCTGATGCAACTGTTGTTGTATCTGAAACAGATGTTGTGGTGTCAGATGCCGTTGTCGTGGTGTCTGACACAGTTGTGGTTGTATCAGATCCTAAGGTTGTTGTGTCTGAACCAATTGTCGTTGTATCGGATCCAACAGTTGTAGTATCTGATGCAGATGTCGTAGTATCTGATGCAACTGTTGTTGTATCTGATGCAACTGTTGTTGTATCTGAAACAGATGTTGTGGTGTCAGATGCCGTTGTCGTGGTGTCTGACACAGTTGTGGTTGTATCAGATCCTAAGGTTGTTGTGTCTGAACCAATTGTAGTTGTATCGGATCCAACAGTTGTAGTATCTGATGCAGATGTCGTAGTATCTGATGCAACTGTTGTTGTATCTGAAACAGATGTTGTGGTGTCAGATGCCGTTGTCGTGGTGTCTGACACAGTTGTGGTTGTATCAGATCCTAGGGTTGTTGTGTCTGATCCAATTGTCGTTGTATCGGATCCAACAGTTGTAGTATCTGATGCAGATGTCGTAGTATCTGATGCAACTGTTGTTGTATCTGAAACAGATGTTGTGGTGTCAGAAGCCGTTGTCGTGGTGTCTGACACAGTTGTGGTTGTATCAGATTCTAGGGTTGTTGTATCTAAACCAATTGTCGTTGTATCGGATCCAACAGTTGTAGTATCTGATGCAGATGTCGTAGTATCTGATGCAACTGTTGTTGTATCTGATGCAACTCTTGTTGTATCTGAAACAGATGTTGTGGTGTCAGATGCCGTTGTCGTGGTGTCTGACACAGTTGTGGTTGTATCAGATCCTAAGGTTGTTGTGTCTGAACCAATTGTAGTTGTATCGGATCCAACAGTTGTAGTATCTGATGCAGATGTCGTAGTATCTGATGCAACTGTTGTTGTATCTGAAACAGATGTTGTGGTGTCAGATGCCGTTGTCGTGGTGTCTGACACAGTTGTGGTTGTATCAGATCCTAGGGTTGTTGTGTCTGATCCAATTGTCGTTGTATCGGATCCAACAGTTGTAGTATCTGATGCAGATGTCGTAGTATCTGATGCAACTGTTGTTGTATCTGAAACAGATGTTGTGGTGTCAGAAGCCGTTGTCGTGGTGTCTGACACAGTTGTGGTTGTATCAGATTCTAGGGTTGTTGTATCTAAACCAATTGTCGTTGTATCGGATCCAACAGTTGTAGTATCTGATGCAGATGTCGTAGTATCTGATGCAACTGTTGTTGTATCTAAAACAGATGTTGTGGTGTCAGATGCCGTTGTCGTGGTGTCTGACACAGTTGTGGTTGTATCAGATCCTAAGGTTGTTGTGTCTGATCCAATTGTCGTTGTATCGGATCCAACAGTTGTGGTATCTGATGCAGATGTCGTAGTATCTGATGCAACTGTTGTTGTATCTGAAACAGATGTTGTGGTGTCAGATGCCGTTGTCGTGGTGTCTGACACAGTTGTGGTTGTATCAGATCCTAGGGTTGTTGTGTCTGATCCAATTGTCGTTGTATCGGATCCAACAGTTGTAGTATCTGATGCAGATGTCGTAGTATCTGATGCAACTGTTGTTGTATCTGAAACAGATGTTGTGGTGTCAGAAGCCGTTGTCGTGGTGTCTGACACAGTTGTGGTTGTATCAGATTCTAGGGTTGTTGTATCTAAACCAATCGTCGTTGTATCGGATCCAACAGTTGTAGTATCTGATGCAGATGTCGTAGTATCTGATGCAACTGTTGTTGTATCTGATGCAACTCTTGTTGTATCTGAAACAGATGTTGTGGTGTCAGATGCCGTTGTCGTGGTGTCTGACACAGTTGTGGTTGTATCAGATCCTAAGGTTGTTGTGTCTGAACCAATTGTAGTTGTATCGGATCCAACAGTTGTAGTATCTGATGCAGATGTCGTAGTATCTGATGCAACTGTTGTTGTATCTGAAACAGATGTTGTGGTGTCAGAAGCCGTTGTCGTGGTGTCTGACACAGTTGTGGTTGTATCAGATCCTAAGGTTGTTGTGTCTGATCCAATTGTCGTTGTATCGGATCCAACAGTTGTAGTATCTGATGCAGATGTCGTAGTATCTGATGCAACTGTTGTTGTATCTAAAACAGATGTTGTGGTGTCAGATGCCGTTGTCGTGGTGTCTGACACAGTTGTGGTTGTATCAGATCCTAAGGTTGTTGTGTCTGATCCAATTGTCGTTGTATCGGATCCAACAGTTGTAGTATCTGATGCAGATGTCGTAGTATCTGATGCAACTGTTGTTGTATCTAAAACAGATGTTGTGGTGTCAGATGCCGTTGTCGTGGTGTCTGACACAGTTGTGGTTGTATCAGATCCTAAGGTTGTTGTGTCTGAACCAATTGTAGTTGTATCGGATCCAACAGTTGTAGTATCTGATGCAGATGTCGTAGTATCTGATGCAACTGTTGTTGTATCTGAAACAGATGTTGTGGTGTCAGATGCCGTTGTCGTGGTGTCTGACACAGTTGTGGTTGTATCAGATCCTAGGGTTGTTGTGTCTGATCCAATTGTAGTTGTATCGGATCCAACAGTTGTAGTATCTGATGCAGATGTCGTAGTATCTGATGCAACTGTTGTTGTATCTGAAACAGATGTTGTGGTGTCAGAAGCCGTTGTCGTGGTGTCTGACACAGTTGTGGTTGTATCAGATTCTAGGGTTGTTGTATCTAAACCAATTGTCGTTGTATCGGATCCAACAGTTGTAGTATCTGATGCAGATGTCGTAGTATCTGATGCAACTGTTGTTGTATCTGAAACAGATGTTGTGGTGTCAGATGCCGTTGTCGTGGTGTCTGACACAGTTGTGGTTGTATCAGATCCTAAGGTTGTTGTGTCTGATCCAATTGTCGTTGTATCGGATCCAACAGTTGTGGTATCTGATGCAGATGTCGTAGTATCTGATGCAACTGTTGTTGTATCTGAAACAGATGTTGTGGTGTCAGATGCCGTTGTCGTGGTGTCTGACACAGTTGTGGTTGTATCAGATCCTAGGGTTGTTGTGTCTGATCCAATTGTCGTTGTATCGGATCCAACAGTTGTAGTATCTGATGCAGATGTCGTAGTATCTGATGCAACTGTTGTTGTATCTGAAACAGATGTTGTGGTGTCAGAAGCCGTTGTCGTGGTGTCTGACACAGTTGTGGTTGTATCAGATTCTAGGGTTGTTGTGTCTAAACCAATTGTCGTTGTATCGGATCCAACAGTTGTAGTATCTGATGCAGATGTCGTAGTATCTGATGCAACGGTTGTTGTATCTAAAACAGATGTTGTGGTGTCAGATGCCGTTGTCGTGGTGTCTGACACAGTTGTGGTTGTATCAGATCCTAAGGTTGTTGTGTCTGATCCAATTGTCGTTGTATCGGTTCCAACAGTTGTAGTATCTGATGCAGATGTCGTAGTATCTGATGCAACTGTTGTTGTATCTGAAACAGATGTTGTGGTGTCAGAAGCCGTTGTCGTGGTGTCTGACACAGTTGTGGTTGTATCAGATCCTAAGGTTGTTGTGTCTGATCCAATTGTCGTTGTATCGGTTCCAACAGTTGTAGTATCTGATGCAGATGTCGTACTATCTGATGCAACTGTTGTTGTATCTGAAATAGATGTTGTGGTGTCAGATGCCGTTGTCGTGGTGTCTGACACAGTTGTGGTTGTATCAGATCCTAGGGTTGTTGTGTCTAAACCAATTGTCGTTGTATCGGATCCAACAGTTGTAGTATCTGATGCAGATGTCGTAGTATCTGATGCAACTGTTGTTGTATCTGAAACAGATGTTGTGGTGTCAGAAGCCGTTGTCTTGGGGTCTGACACAGTTGTGGTTGTATCAGATCCTAGGGTTGTTGTGTCTAAACCAATTGTCGTTGTATCGGATCCAACAGTTGTGGTATCTGATGCAGATGTCGTAGTATCTGATGCAACTGTTGTTGTATCTGAAACAGATGTTGTGGTGTCAGATGCCGTTGTCGTGGTGTCTGACACAGTTGTGGTTGTATCAGATCCTAGGGTTGTTGTGTCTGATCCAATTGTCGTTGTATCGGTTCCAACAGTTGTAGTATCTGATGCAGATGTCGTAGTATCTGATGCAACTGTTGTTGTATCTGAAACAGAGGTTGTGGTGTCAGAAGCCGTTGTCGTGGTGTCTGACACAGTTGTGGTTGTATCAGATCCCATGGTTGTTGTATCTGTACCAATTGTCGTTGTATCGGATCCAACAGTTGTAGTATCCGATGCAGTTGTTGTGGTATCTGATGCAACTGTTGTTGTATCTGAAGCATATGTTGTGGTGTCAGATGCCGTTGTCGTTGTGTCTGACACCGTTGTGGTTGTATCAGATCCTTTGGTTGTATCTGTTCCAGTTTCCGTTGTCTGTGATCCAATTGTTGTTATTTCAGGTCCATTGAATGTCGTTTCCTGCATAGATATTGTCGTAAAAGCTTCATACGCTGTCGTTTCCGTGACAATGGTGGTTATTTGAGATCCAGTTTCCGTCCCTGTAGTTGTTATTTCTAAATTAGTTGTTGTCAAAATTCGTAGGTTTGAAGTTTGAAGCACTTTTTGACATTATCAATTTTGTTATATCATTAATTTTATTTTTTCCGATTTTTTCTGTTGTAGTTTTTTGTTTGTTTGCATTATCTATTCGGTTCAAAATCTTAATAAATACCCAACTTTTCAAAAGGTTTATAAATATTTTTAAACTGTGACCCAGAGATGAGTCTTGACTCAAACATTCAGTCAGCGAAACAGCGACTCGGTTTATAAATATTTTGAATGTTTTTGTTCAACATTTGTATTTCAATTTAAAAAATCTAGCTATAATTTTTAGGTCGTCTTAGCTTTGATCCATATCGACATTATCGTACCAGCACTAAATTTTATTTCGGAAATCCGGATTCCCGTCTTCCGACTGACTTCCGACAAAGAAAAATTAAGATTCAGATTGTCCAAAATCTGTGTTCAGCTGATAGTTCCTCAGCGACGTTTATGAAAATTATGTTTCATTGTGCAATTCTCAACTCATTCAAACTCTACACTTATGGCTCTTCACTTATGGCATTTCTACAAAAGTGGGCTTGCTATCAAATATAGAATTTCCTCCACAGTCTACTCGTAAAATTTTGTCAAAATCGTTCTTTTTTTCAGAAATGGCCTGATGGTATGAAAAACGTTAGGATTTTTAAAAATGCACTTACCAGTAGTAGTTGTATCCAATGCAGTTGTGGTACCCACATCGGTTGTAGAAGTTATTGGTGCTGGTTCAACATTTGAAATAGTATTATTATCAACAGTCACAGTGGTTGTGGGTGTTGAAATAACATTTTGAATAACAGTTGAAGTGGTGCCATCAGGATTTGTTATTGTACTTTCAGTACTCGATATAGTTATTGTTTGCCCGCTTGTTGTATCTTCTATTGGGCAGCTCAAGTCTACGCATGTAATGTTTTCAGTAGCTTCGAAGGAATTCTCATCGAAGCTGATCGGTGTTGCTGTTCCATCATCGTTTATCAAAACACAACCACTGTCTGTACACAATATAAATTCTGTTCCAGTGGTTCTTCGCTTTTTTGGTCTTATGTACATTCTTGCACCACCACGAAGTGTTATTTTCAAGTTTCCACCTGTGTATTTAGTTGGAGCGTTCGAAACAGTTGTTGTTATGATTCCAGTTGTTGTGGTGTCTGTTAAAAGAAAGGTATTTTTCATGAGTATAAGAAAAGATAATTTTTTCCCCTCAAATGGGTTCAATCATGTGTTCTACGATAGTTTTCAAGACCGTACAAATTATGCAAGATCCTACCTGGGATAACTGTAGTTGTTTCAGGAACAGGTGTGGTTGTGACAGACCCAATTGTCGTTGTGTCTGCTACAGTAGTTACTTCAGAAGCAGTAGTAGTTGTTTCTGTTCCTGCTGTCGTTGTTTCAGGACCAAGTGAGCTTGTTTCAACACCAACAGTCGTAGTGTCTGTTGCACTCGTGGTGGTTATTTCTGACGGAGTAGTTGATTCTGGGGATGAAAAAATAACTCATCAATATAAGAAACATTTAAATAAAATTTATGATTTCAATAATTCCATTTGGTTGAATAGTCATGGACTGTAATGTCGTTTTGAAGAAAAAAAAACTGTGTGGAACTACCAGTGGAGCGGCAGTTCGTTCAAAAGATACAATCTGTGATATTTGTAGAAGTAGTACCAACGTTCTGATAATTTCTTAATATCAGAAAAGGACTCTCTTCTGCTGGTGTTCGTTGATTTCGAAAAAGCATTTGACCGACTGAACCACGAAAACATCTGGGCTGCTCTTGGACGACGAGGAGTTCCAGAGAAACTAGTCCACCTCATCGAAGCACAGTACGAGGCATTCTCGTGCAAGGTCTTGCACGACGGTGTCTTGTCCGATCCAATCCCGGTAACTGCTGGAGTGAGCCGTAAAATCCTTCAACAATGGAGCAACTGAACGTCCTTGACCTGGCTGACGATATTCTTTTGCTCTCCCAAACACAACCGGGTATGCAGAGCAAATTCGACGACCTCATCGAAAGCTCCAAGGCAGCAGGTCTCAAAGTCAATGTCGGAAAGACCAAGTCGATGGAGATCAACACAGGAAAGTTTCATGGTAGCTGGGCAACGGTTGAGAGAGTGGAGTGCTTCCAGTATCTTGGTAGCCAGATAGGGCCTGAAGAAAGACATCGAAACCCGGATCAGAAAAGCTCGATTTACATTTGCGAGTCTCCGGAACATCTGGCGCTCACGTCATATATCTCTACAAAGGAAAATTCGAATCATTAACTCAAACGTCACATCCGTATTGCTGTACGGGTGCGAAACTTGGTGCACATATGTATGTGGTAACGACGCGAAAACTGCAAGTATTTGTAAACGGCTGCCTGCGGAATAACATCCGCGCTTGGTGGCCGGGCAACTGGATCTCAAATGAGGAACTACATCGGCGGTGTCATCAAAGGGCGCTAGAAATCGAGATTCGGGAACGGGAGATGGATTGGCACACGTTGCAAAGAGATGAGAACGAGATTTGCAGAGAGGCGCTTGAATGGAATCCAGAAGGACATCCAAGGATAGGCAGACCCAGAAACTCGTGGCGGCGAAGCCTAGCCGCCGAAATCCGAACTGTCGACGAGAATCTTGACTGGGACCAAGTGAAGACGCTGGCTCCGGATTGTCAACAGTGGAGGACTTTTACCAAGGTCCTATACACCGGAGGATCGGCGCGGGAACATTAAGTAAAAGTAAGTAATAAGATACGAAGTTACGATCTCCAATAAAGTTGTTCAGCGGAAAATTTTCTTTAATGAATTTACAAATTGGCGCATAAACCATTAGCAGACTCGGTTCCACAGAGGGAACAAAAATGATGTTGATTTTTCAGTACAAAATCTTCAATTTTTATCCAGAAAAATTCAAATTAACTTAAGTAAACGTTACTTAAAAATTCTATAAAAAATTATGGATAAGTTTTTAACCAAAACGAAGCTTTTAAGACCCCAGGGTTTAGGAAATTCAAAAATGACCCCAAATCAACTCAGTCTACCGCAGTATACAACCTTCAACAAAACAGGATTGCGAAAAAACCGTTTACTCATTGAGATGGTGCGCTGCATACTTTTCGATGCGTAGTTGGAGCAACGTCGAAAGTATTCGGCTGTAGCGCTTGGGTTCACATTCCTACAGTCAAGCAAGAGGAATAAACTGGACGCCACAGCTTAAAGGCTGATTATGGCGATGATGGAGATAATGAAGATTGCGACAGCCTGATTGACGAAGAAACATTCTACCGTTTAAGCGACAATGAACCCTGGCACGGGGAGGACAAATCCGTAGAACAAGTCAACACGTAATCACCCGCGTTAACCCGCCTACGAAAAGTGTACTTCCCGAAGGATTGACACTACCGCAGGCGAAGCACTTCGAAGAAGAACTCCGCAGCTACTCCAAAAACCCGATGCCGCTGACAAGGTCTTAGCCTCCGTCGTAAGACAGGCGACCATACTAACGGTGCTCGGGTCGGCCAGCAAGCAACAGATGCTAGTCAAGCATCTGCCCATAAAAAAGCGCTTACCTTTACGCAGACTGGGAGGAGGATGGGACAGGAACCAACCGCCTGGCTGCGAACAAAACGACGGCATGGTGTGTCACAAAAAATGAAGCATTTATGGACTACAATGGCAGTCTACTCGTGCCTGGAATAAAAATAGACGAAGTCTTCAGAGCGATGACAAATGCCTGTACATCCGTAACCACGACGGGAAGCAGAAGAAATATCTCGTGTGCTCCAAAAGGACGGTCATGTCTGGCTGGATTCGAACACTTCCTGGGCAAACTCGTGTTTCTTCGGCAGCGGAACACATCAATCGGACAGGAGAATTGCCAACATTTTATTTTAAAAAATCAGGGAACTGATGGAACTCTAATATGTGTTGTGAGCCTACTTGGTTGAATAATTCTACTGAATCAAAGCAATCGAAAGGTTCCCTTTTTTGGATAAGAATTAACGGGAATCTTTCGATTGCTTTGATTTAGCTACATTTTCACTGTTTCACTTCATCAACGGTACCTAATCCAGTTCCTTACTACCCATTTTTCATCAAATTCATAAAAATCAGGCAAAATTAGCCATATTTTAAAAAATCAGGGAAATTCAATGGCTTATCAGCTTGTCAGGCTGGGCCTCGAAAAATTAGGCCAATCCTGAAAAATCAGGCATATGGCATCTCTGGGCTTGGCTTAAGGTGGTATGGACAAGGGAACGGGAAATAAGCGAGAGGGTAGTGCGAGGTACTGTTCGCTCGGTTTGTCGGGCAACGAACGTTCGTGCGTATTTTGTGTTCAGCAGGGTTCAACACGCACGAGTGCGTCGAACGAGAAAGAGCAAATTAAACGCAGCTCTTTCGTTCTCCGTTCACGGGCACATTTGATTGCTCGAAATTCTCACGAGAAATCTGCGACCAAAACGCAGATAGGAAAATTTTGAGCTGAGCGAATTTGCGCGCGCCTATTCGAGAGCTCGAGCGGTTCGAAACTGCGTTTGCGTTTATCTAGCCGCGTGCGTGTAGGAACACCGAGCATCTACCGTGAGGACACGGCGGCTCACTGAACAGCGTGCGTGGCTCTCTTTAGCACACGGTGTGTGGGCCGTGTGTTTCGTGTTTGGGGGGCGATTAAGAAATCTGTACGAATAATTTAATTAATAGAATTGGTTAAACACTTTGTAGCGCGCAACGAGATTGGTGGGAGGGTTATTACAATAAATGTTAGAAGTTTTAAAATATTTATAAGTTATAGTTACCAACACTAGTAACTATGAAATTTTTACCATGCACTAGTAAAATTTCGCGAAAAAGGCCAAATTAAAGAGCTTTACGTAAGGGTTATTAAAATGAAACCGTTTAGATCGATCAGATTGATCGATGGTTGGAATATTAATTAGTTGTTGTGTCTTTGGGGAGATTAAACGCGAAATTAAAACAAATTAATGATGATTAACGGCACAAGTACCGCGAGAAATTAGTTTAGCTCCGGTTTCAACATGCAAACATGCAAGCTACTAATGTTAGTACCGCGAGAAATGCGTTTAACTCCGATTTCAACTTGCGACCCCTCTAGTGAAAGGGTTTGATTTGTGGATGACGAAAAATAGTGTCGTGAGTTCGGTAGTACAAGCTACTAGTGTTAGTACCGCGAGAAATTATTTTAGCTCCGATTTCAACTTTTGACCGGTCAAATGGAAGGGATTGACTCATAGGTGACGAAAAATAGTGTCGCGAGTTCGCTAGTACAAGCTACTAGTGTTCATACAGGTAGAAATGAGTTTAGCTCCGATATCAACTTGCGACCCCTCTTGTGAAAGGGTTTGATTTGTGGATGACGAAAAATAGTGTCGCGAGTTCGCTAGTACAAGCTACTAGTATAAGTACAGCTAGAAATTAGTTTAGCTCCGATTTCAACTCTCGACCGGTCAAGTGAAAGGGTTTGACTTGTGGATGACGAAAAATAGTGTCGCGAGTTCGCTAGTACAAGCTACTAGTGTTAGTACCGCGAGAAATTAGTTTAGCTCCGATTTCAACTTTCGACCGGTCAAATGAAAGGGATTGACTCATAGGTGACGAAAAATAGTGTCGCGAGTTTGCTAGTACAAGCTATTAGTGTTAGTACCGCGAGAAGTTTAGCTCCGATTTCAACTTTCGACCGATCAAGTGAAAGGGTTTGATTTGTGGATGACGAAAAATAGTGTCGTGAGTTCGCTAGTACAAGCTACTAGTATAAGTACAGCTAGAAATTAGTTTAGCTCCGATTTCAACTTTCGTCCGATCAAGTGAAAGGGTTTGACTTGTGGATGACGAAAATAGTGTCGCGAGTTCGCTAGTACAAGCTACTAGTGTTAGTACCGCTAGAAATTACTTTAGCTCCAATTTCAACTTTTGACCGGTCAAATGGAAGGGATTGACTCATAGGTGACGAAAAATAGTGTCGCGAGTTCGCTAGTACAAGCTACTAGTGTTAAAAATAGTGTCGCGAGTTCGCTAGTACAAGCTACTAGTGTTAGTACCGCGAAAAATTAGTTTAGCTCCGATTTCAACTCTCGACCGGTCAAGTGAAAGAGGTTGATTTGCAGGTGACGAAAAATAGTGTCACGAGTTCGCTAGTACAAGCTACTAGTGTTAGCACAGGTAGAAATGAATTTAGCTCCGATTTCAATTTTCGACCGGTCAAGTGAAAGGGTTTGACTTGTAGATGACGAAAAATAATGTTGCGAGTTCGCTAGTACAAGCTACTAGTTTTAGTACAGGTAGAAATGAGTTTAGCTCCGATTTCAATTTTCGACCGATCAAGTGAAAGGGTTTGACTTGTAGATGACGAAAAATAGTTTCGCCAGTTAGCTAGTACAAGCTACAAGTATTTGTACAGGTAGAAATAAGTTCAGCTCTGCTTTCAACTTTTGACTGGTCAAGTGAAAGGGTTGACTTGCAGGTGACGAAAAATAGTGTCACGAGCTCGCTAGTACAAGCTACTAATGTTAGTACAGGTAGAAACTAGTTTTTCTCCAATTCCACCTTTCGACTGGTCAAGTGAAAAGGGTTTGACCTAAACTAATTTCTACCGGTACTAACACTTATAGCTTGGACAAGTGAATTCGTGACACTATTTTTCGTTACCTACAAGTCAAACCCTTTCACTTGACCGGTCGAAAGTTGAATTCGGAGCTAAACTAATTTCTACCGGTACTTATATCAATAGCTCGTACTAGAGAACTCGCGACTCTATTTTTCGTCACCTACAAGTCACTTTCACTTGACCGGTCGAAAATTGAAATAGAAGCTAAACTCATTTCTACCTGTACTAATGCTAGTAGCTTGTGCTAGCGAACTCGCGACACTAGTTGTCGTCACCTGCAAGTCAAACCCATTCATATGACCGGTCGAAAGTTTGAATCGGAGCTAAACTAATTTCTTCCTGTACTAATACTAGTAGCTTGTACTAGCAAACTCGCGACACTATTTTTCGTCATCCACAAGTCAAACCCTTTCACTTCACCGGTCGAAAGTTGAAATCGGAGCTAAACTAATTTCTAGCTGTACTAACACTAGTAGTTTGTACTAGCGAACTCGCGACACTAGTTTTCGTCACCTACAAGTCAAACCCTTCCACTAGAGGGGTCTCATGTTGAAATCGGAGCTAAACTAATTTCTCGCGGTACTAACACTAGAAGCTTGTACTAGCGAGCTCGCGGCACTATTTTTCATCACCTACAAGTCAAACCCTTTTACTAAAGGGGTCGCAAGTTAAAATCGGAGCTTAACTTATTCCTACTGATATTAGTTCCGTTAATCATCATTAGTTTGTTTTAATCTCGCGTATGTACTATCTTCCTATAGGAAAGCCAACCAATTAAGTTCAAATCATCTTCTTATGAATCGATCTGAATCCCATTGTCTAAATTTACTTTGCATTAAAAGTGGTCGCGACAGTCAAATTCATAACATTTCAATGTTACGATTGAGATTTCGTGACATTATAAATATCGATGTCGCCGTAGCATGTCCAAAAAAAGAATCTCATTCTTGGTATCGAAATTTTACTAGTTAATGGTAAAATTTTCATAAATACTACTGCTTGGAGCTATTAATAATATGTAACGTAAACCTCCTACATTGATTCTTTTAATCCTCCCGCCAATTCCATTGCCCGCTACCATTTGTTCCAACTATCCTGCTGATGAATTTAAACACACAGATTTATCAATCGGGCCACGGCAAATACAAAACACGAGCTCCACACTAGAGCCCGTGCCGGTGACAAAAAGAGAGCCGCCTCAGACCGTTTGGAGGGCCGCCGCGAGCTGCATTGTGAGCCGCTGCGGGCTGTTCTGTCAACCAAAAGAGAGACCTCGCACGCCGCTCGGTTAGGACGCACAGTGAGCTAGCCGTGCCTGTCTGATTCGGCCGCTCGCGCAGATTTCGGATAGCGCATCTCGTCGACGAGAACGAGTGGAAAAGATAGAGCGTGCGTGTTCTTGTTTAGAGCGAGAGTGCGTCAACGGCCAGAACGCAAACGATGAAGTGTTTTGCACGAGAGAATGGTTTGCGTGTGTTGAGCGTGGCTAAAAGAGTGCGTTTTGTTGAACCCTGGTGTTCAGTTAGCTTGGTTCTGTTGTTTCGTTGTGTGCTTTTATTCCGGCGATGCTTCGAAATTATCAATGCAGAACTGTTCTCTTCATTTTGTGCGCGTTGACGTAATGATAAGAACAATGATAAAACATAACGCGTTAAACTCGAAAGGAATCAGCAGAACAGTTTTTTTTTCGAAGCGAGTTTACGCACGTCCGACCGCAAGCAAAAGGAGGAAACCGAATTGTTCAAATGCGATATACTATAGTTTGGAAGGCAGTTTGCTTTACATTGGGGTAAATACCAAGCCAGATATCTGCATGGCTACACCGTTGCTGGGTCAGTTATAAATTCGTCGAACAGTGATTAGACCGAAGCAAAGCGACCTGAGGATTCAGGTATCTCAAGGCTACAAGAGATTACCGTTTGCATCAAGGATCCGGCATCGGCAAAGTTAAATGCGTTGCTGTGTCTTCGATCGAGGCCGCGTACGTGGCTCTGGCGGAAGTGTGCCAGGAGCTGATGTGATATCTCAAGCTGCTCAAGGATCTACAGTAGAAACAACAAGATCCTGGCGCATATGGGAGAAAGTATGAAGATCGTGGAGTCTGCACGTCTGGAACGCCGTTTTAAGCACATTACCACTAAGTAGCTTTGTAACATCTCCGTTCTCAAATGCAGGGTATTTATTAATACTTAACATACGTTTTCCAAAAAGCACAAAACCGTTTTGCCGTGTTCCAATTTTTGTATGGATTTTCAACGGTGTTCACAAGCGTTGAGGTAGTGAAATACCTTAGTTTGGCGAGACCATTTCTTACCTGTAACAACCGTACTTGTTGTTTCTGGTGTAGTTTGAGCAATCGTCGTGGTACAGGTACAGGCTGCGCAGTTTTGTGTGTTCGTGTTACCATTTCCGCTTTGCGTATTTGTTGTTCCTGTTCCTTGCGTGTTTGTGTTTCCATTTCCGTTTTGCGTATTTGTTGAACTCGTTCCTTGGGTATTTGTGTTGCCATTTCCGGTTTGCGTATTAGTAGAACCCGTTCCTTGGGTATTTGTATTACCGGCCCCGCTTTGAGTGCTAGATGAGCCTGTATTGACTTGGTTGTTGTTGCCAATAATGATGATAGTATCGTTGCCACAGCAGAGCGAGCAGTCAACAGCAGTCGTAGTTTCAAACATAGTGGTGGAATCCACAATTGTTTCTGTAGTAACATCTAAGGCTGTGGTTGAGTCAGCTGTGAATCATCGAATAGAAAGATTTTTTTTCATATGGAACCGTTCTAAAATTCGCAGATTTAAAATGGTCTTCATCAATAGAACCTCCATTGTCCATGCCCTCTGGTTTTTTTTTTTCTAAATATAGTGTATAATTTAAAATCTTTTCAAAAAAGATATTTTCTTTCTGGTTGCAGTGTTAGGAATGTCCAGATTTCGTGAAAATATATTTCTGAAGCTTCAAGGGAAATCTATTATTACCTATAACTTAATTTGTCACGTCAAACATACTAGATTTTTCAACTTTTTTGTCGTCCTTTACAAAAAAGCAACTTCATTGCCAATAACGTTCAAACAAATCAAATGTTATTCGTTTTCTCCGTTAATCTGTGTGAGGCATCTACCAAAAGTATAAATCTAAGGTCAAATGAAATACCTACCGAGAGTTTCAGTTGTCATTTCAGTAGTATCAGTTGGTGTACCAGTAGTTGTCTCAAGAGTTGTTTCGGTTGTTCCATCAGCCGTTGTTCCGTCGGTACCCGACATGGTTCCAGTGTCCGTTTGCGGTTTCACTGTCGTGTCGGTTGTTGGTTCGTTTGTCGTTGTAGACTCTGCGTTTGAAAAAAAAACGCATAGTTAGCACTTTTTTTAATGTACATATACAGAAAGCATTCTTAACATGTGTTATTGTGTAAAGTCAAATAGAGCCAATAACCCAGAAGAATTCAGAACAACATTCAAAATATTTAATTTTTACCTAAAGTCGTTGAACCCGATACAGTGGTTGTATCCATAGCAGTCGTTGAATCTGTGGATGAAAAGTTAAAGTAATATTAACATTGGTTTATTTATCACTTTGGTTAAAATTAAAGTGAATATAATAAGACAGATATTGACTACACTTGACTGTGCTAGTGAAACTTTTGCTATGATTGATTTGCTGGGTGAAAATCCTGATGACTGCAATCAGCGTATATTTGATGCTTATCATCTGACGTAGGTGTCTTAATCTACTTAATACTATTTGCACATAATATGATAGACATTCTTAGTTTCGTAATTGTTTGCTTAAATCATATTCGATCCGACGTCTGAAAACTGAAATGGATACATTTAAGTCAAAGTGTGTAAAATAACGTAAAAAGCATCTTATTGCGGAACGTAGAGAGTCGTTGCTGCCATAGCGCGTGCTTTTTGATTCCAGAGAGAGTCAATTTCCATTGCGGAGAGTACAACGGGAAGGCAGCTATGCGCAATCGATTTCGTTTCGAAAAATCTTTGCCACAAATTGGTCGATGGAATGGCGATTCGATAGCGTCTGAAGACGATGAGCGTAAGGTGGCAAGTTCAAAGAATTCGCCCAGGGTAGCTCACGAAGAGCATAACGCACAAATCGTCGTTGAATTGCCTCAAAACGCGTAATCCAAGCAGCTTCGAAAGGCCACCATACCAGGTTTGCCGATTCCAGTATTGATCGAACCAGGCAGCAATACAGAGCTCGCAAGCAGATCGGATCGGTGAATTCTTTACTCAAACGTTTGATGAATCCCAGCATGCTGTTTGCCTCCTCGAGTACCATAGAGTAATGACGTTTAAAAGTTATTCGACTGTCCAGTAATACACCAAGATCCTTTATCTCCTCCACATGATGCAACTGCTCACCCAGTATATTGAAATTATACAACAACGGATGTTTCCTGCGCCCGAAAGTGATAATACAGCACTTCAAAACGCTCAAAACCAATAAATTATATGCACACCAGCTCACTACTATGTCTAGGAAGTGTTGTAAGTTAACTTGTAACGCGTAACAATGAGCTAGATTGTTTATAACTAAATATTTTTTAGGTCGTCCGCATACTGGAGAACGTCAGATCCAATGAGAAGCAAATTTATGTCATTACAGAACAGCGTAAACAATAATGGACCCAGATTGCTGCCTTGCGGTACGCCAGTGTTTGGAATAATATCAAAGGATTCATCGGAACCAATTTTAACAGCTAATTCACAAATTTCCAGAACTTTTTTGGATTGCACCGAAGTTTAGTCTGAGTACGATTTACATAAAGGCGATAACAAAGACGATTGTATATCCTTTGTCGTTTTGTAGCATCATTTAGTTTGATTTTTGTAAATGGGCACCTGGAATTACAAAACTTCCGCACCAATTTCGAACGTGTCTGTTTCAAACGCTTCAGGTGAGCATTAGTTCAAGGAGGTCGAAGAGGAGGCCGCACCAGTACGGTACGGATTGGTCAAAAACATCATTCAAATTGCGTTCTATATATATAATCAGGGCTGGTAGCGAGTCACTTTTTAGTGACTTGGTCACTTTTTTTGGGTCAGTCACTAAAAAGTCACTTTTTTCATCATTTGGTCACTAAAGTCACTATTTTCCGAAAAATGGTCACTTTTATCACCAAAAGTCACTTTTTTCACCGCAAATAAACCAATGAAAGAGTAATTTGAATTGCGGGTGTTAATATTGAAATGAGGCGAAAATTGATTAGAAAATCCGCATTTAATACCCCTACGTTTGGGTCGGTCCTAATAAATGGATGTTTTTATATAGGTTTCTTCCAGAGAGAAGAACCACTTTTTTTTTTTTTGTAAATTCTTTATTTGAAACGGCTCATAACTGAGAAGAACCACTCATTCACCTAATGAGAACTCGAGAGGTGAGTCCGTACTATAGTAACCAGAGTGTGCAATGAGGATGTTTGGCCTGCCGATGCGATACTACCACATGATATTTTTGATAACGTTGAGAACCTTCTTTCATCTGAAAACATCGTTGTTGGAAAATTGTACCCAAATAGAATAACTTTGATATTTTTATATTCTTTAGATTTTTTTTGGAAGCAATCACACGACTAAAAAAGGCCATCGAAATCCGTAATATGGCAGAAGTCGAGCTAGCTCAAGCGATGCTAGAGGGAGTTTCGACTGTTACAGGGTTGCTAGCGAACCGGGAAAACCGGGAAAAACTTTGGAATTTGATCACGTCACCGGGAAACCGGAAAAAAACCGGGAATTTCGGCAACTCACCGGGAAAATTGACATTTTTGGAGTATTTTTCACGAAGTTTCAAAAATATTTTAAGAATTATTTCAAAATTTAAGAGTATTTTTGAGAGTCTGGATATAGATTTATCTCATAATCGCTTATTTTCGTTCATTAGTAAAATAAGCGTTTATTTTAAGAGGAGAAATCACCGTGAATTTGTTTTATGAAATATTGCGGCTTTATCGGTGAGGGTTAAAGAGTTGAAATGAAAGACGGATAGAAGACCAGAAGAAAATTCTAAGGTGGTGAAAAGAGCGAAGAGCATTTGAAATAGAAGCTTGACCACATGCTAAATTCTTTGTCCCGCATCAATTAACTGTATTGAAGAAGTAGTACCCAATAGAGAAGGCACTACATTTTTCGATACAGTTAATTATGGATGGTTCGACCAAGCTTCTATTTCAAATGCTCTTCGCTCTTTTCACCACCTTAGAATTTTCTTCTGGTCTTCTATCCGTCTTTCATTTCAACTCTTTAACCCTCACCGATAAAGCCGCAATATTTCATATAAGCGTTTATGTTATCACTTTTTTTTAACTAATTGCGGAGAAATACGAGTTATCTCATTTTTCCGGTCTCCGCAAGTGTGCTACACTTACAAGCATAACTCAAATGATATTAATTAAATAATGAAACTATTAACGACAAAACTAAACACAAAACTGAACTTTTTTCCTCTCTTAAAGAGGTTTCTAACTTAACCAGGTTCTCTTTTATAGAGGGCCAGCAACATACAAATGAATTAAAGTGATCTAGAAATTCAACTGTATTTGATAAAAATCAACCTGACACCAGTTGATGCATCAGTTCGAAGTTTTCTGAGTAAGTGTCAAAATGGTACAAAAGTGTTATTTTCTCTAACTTCCTTGGTCTAGTCAGGAAAACGATTCTAGTTTATAGAGGTATTACACTCTCACTTGAAGAGGTTTTGTGTTTTACAAATCTTGAGACTCGTTGTTTTCTCTCACTATAGAGGTTTCTAGCACATCCAGGTTAGGCTGTACAAGTTTCAGTTTCGACGTAAAATTATTCAGTATTCGATATACATATTTCATAAAATTATTTTATGCAAAAAGCAAATAATTTGGCAGCGTGAGACGTTTTTAAGCAGAGTTACACCTCTTTTTTATCAGAAATTCATCGGAATTTTTAATGTAGTTGTTTTTGTGTATTTCGTTTGAATTGGTCTGAGGAAGTAAATATTACATCGCAAGTGTTAAGTTTTTAATTTATTCTACGTTAAGCTGTTGCTTATAGTTTCCGAAATCTAACGTCTTAACCCTGATAAAAAATAATATCTTAAACTCAAACAATTAAACCTCAGCCCTGTTTTATACACGGTTTCTATATTTTCACGAATCTTTAGTTCAAATGACTGTTACTGTAGTTATTTATTGTTTTGTTTTAAAAAATATTTTTTTCAAAAACATTTCTTTGGATTTGTACAAAAAAAATATAACTGAATTTAGAAAGAAACTAAATATTTACCGGCAATATGATGATTTTAAGTTTTGTAATCGCCATTCAAGTTGATTTTATAGTATGTTTCGATGTATTGTTAACATATTTCTAAATAAATTATACTTTTATTCTAGAACTCTATAGAAATTCTAGAAAATGTATATTGGCTGGAAAGTACAACATCATAGTTTCAAGATCAATTTAACCGGACTTTTTTGCAAAATTGTTGAAATTGTGGAGCAAACCAACAAATATATGCCTAGTTCGTTAGATTTGTTTAAAAAAAATCATGAAAGCCTGTAAATTTGAAACGAAAAGACTACAACAAGTTTGGGATACAATTATTAGAAATTGGAAGCCTTTTATATTTTTTTTTATTCGACATGATTTTAAATCAAAAACGAGTATAAAAAATATCGGAAAAGGAACTAGGAAAAAACCTGGGAAAAACTTTGGAATTCCAAAACGAAAAATCGCTAGCAACCCTGCTGTTAGGAAAACGAGCAACCCTGCTGTCTTCACAAAAACGAGCTGCTGACCAAGTTCAAGATACCGTAGAGAAGAAAAAAGCGCGTTTGATAACTGGCTTCTTCGCCAAAAAGCCGAAGAATTACCGAAGACGGTGGACTTAAATTCGTTTTTACTGATACAAAAATGAACAAATTTGTAATCCAATGAACATTCAACACTTGGCAGATCAAAAATCATCTTAGGAAACTTGATAACTACAGGATTATCTTTGGCTGTCTAATTTAATTTCTTCAAAATCTATTTGGTCACATTTTTTGTACTTCAAAGTAACTTTTTTCGTTCTACATAGTCACAATTTGGTCCCTTTTTTCGGTCCTCAAAGTCACTATTTGGTCACTTTTTTTCAAATTTTGGTCACTAAAGTCACTACTATTTCATTGTCAAACCGCTACCAGCCCTGTATATATATATATATATATATATATATATATATATATATATATATATATATATATATATATATATATATATATATATATATATATATATATATAAATATATATAAATATATATATATAAATATATATAAATATATATATATATAAATATATCTATATATATAAATATATATATATATATATATATATATATATATATATATATATATATATATATATATATATATATATATATATATATATATATATATATATATATATATATATATATATATATATATATATATATATATATATATATATATATATATATATATATATATATATATTTATATAAATATATATAGATATATATATATATATATATATATATATATATATATATATATATATATATATATATATATATATATTTATATATATATATATATATATATATATATATATATATATATATACATATATATATATATATATATATATATATATATATATATATATATATATATATATATATATACATATATATATATATATATATATATATATATATATATATATATATATATATATATATATATATATATATATATATATATATATATATATATATATATATATATATATATATATATATATATATATATGCACAGGAACGGAGAAATGTTAAATTGACTCAATTAAAATTTTGCCATGCCGTTGATATAGAATGATAGAGATTTTTTGTACTATGATCCCATATAACATCTACCTCTCGGCATCTAACTAGTAGCTTTGACTTGCTTGTATTTAGGTTTCAACAACCTGATGGATCCTGAATTATTTGAAAGTAATGGATAAGCACGCAGTGAAATTTTCCTTTATCTTTAACTACAGCAGTATCTGTAAGTTTGATTAAACCTAAATCAAGGTTAAAGATGACAAACTCTTGAATTCGCCTGTAGTGGGAATCTGACCATATATCCATAAATCGAAATACTTTGCGATCCGAAAGTGTGATGAGATCAATCGACCTGTTCTCCTTTTCTGGGAATACTGTTAGCAGAAAGTTAAACCAAACTTGCATTTCGATAGTCACATGGGTACGTTAGTCTCAGTTCGGTTTGATCCTTAATTGTTCAAAGTAGATGTATCCTGCCTTGTAATGCATACATGTGTCGATCTATTCTTCGCTGGTATCCAATTCACATATGGTGTTGTAGCGATAGCAAAAAATAACAGGTTTCCTTACCCACAGTTGTTGTGCTCTCGAACGTCACAGCAAATGTTGTTGTTTCTTCTGGTATCGTGGAACAGGCACAAGCTGCGCAGTTCAGCTGAGTGTTGGTGTTACCATTTCCTTGTTGTGTATTTGTTGAACCCCCTCCTTGAGTGTTCGTGTTACCGTTTCCTTGCTGATTATTCGATGATCCGCAACAGAGCGAGCAGTCTACAGCAGTAGTTGTGTCAAACATGGTAGTTGAATCCATAGCTGTTTCTGTAGTAACATCTGACGTTGTAGTTGTGTCAGCTGTAAATTTTGGAATGAGAATGAGGGTTTGTTTTGTTGTATAGTTGATTGGAAAAAAAATCGAGGATCAAAAGTTTTTGTATTTAGTTTCTACTCTTGTGTTAACAAAAACATTGCTTCTCTTTCAACGTTGAACTAAACCTTATTCTTTAATGTTGTAGCGCTTCACTGACGGGATACCTGACTTCGTTGTTCTTGCTAAGCTCCCAAGCAACGTGGTGATGCTGGAGTGCGCTTAGATAGATGTAGGAGAAGTGGTTAAACTCAATTTTAAGATTACACCAGGCATTAGAATAAAATCGCTCATTTGAGCTTCTCGAAACGACCAAACACATTTTCGAAAATGCATGCTTTTTTCCGACAGTCTTATTTGCATAGCGATCTGACGTTGTGCAATGTCGACAGTAGATGATTTTTTCAAGACCCATGTCAATGTAGTATATGGTTGTAGCATGATGATTGTCAAATACTGGCATTAAAAGGAAAGGCGAAAAAAAATCACAGTTTGTATAACTTAATTGAATAAAAAGCATGACATGATAACATGCGGTATGAAAAATTAATACTGTGTTTATGCGCCTTTTAGAGGAATACTGATTTTCCCAAATGAAGAATTTGGAGGTATTTCTACGATCAAAGCAATGCCACTAAATTAAGATCCATTTTCGTTGTTGAAGTGGCGAAAGCTAACAGCGTAATATTTTCTTACCAGCAGTCGTGCTCTCGAACGTCACTTCTAAAGTCGTTTCTTGTGGTGTCGTCGTATCAATTGTCGTTGAACAGGTACAAGCTGCGCAGTTCAGCTGATTGTTTGTGTTACCATCTCCATTTTGGTTATTTGTTGAACCAGCTCCTTGAGTGTTCGTGTTGCCATTTCCTTGCTGATTATTCGAAGAACCGCAACAGACCGCGCAGTCTACAGCGGTCGTTGTGTCAAACACAGTAGTTGAATCCACAGTTGTTTCTGTTGTAGCATCTGACGTTGTAGTTGAGTCAGCTGTAAATTATCGAATGAGAATGAGGGTTCGTTCCGACACGCAGTTGTTTTAAAAATTCGAGAATGAAAGTGCTTGTATTTACTTTGTACTATTGTGATAACAAGACCATAATTTCTCTTCCAACGTTGAACTAAACCTTATTCTTTAATGTTATAGCGTTAACTTAACTGACGGGACAATCGATTTCGATTTTTGGCTAACCTTCCAAGCAACGCGCAATGCCGATTCCAGAGTACGCTTCAATCGATATTGGGGAAGAAGTAAGCCAGTTGGAAGATTACACCAGACATTTGATTAAAATCGGCAATTTAGACTACTCGAAAGGACCAAAAAGGTTTTTGAATATGCCTTTTTCGGCAGGATATTTCTAAGTCAAATTTTCATAGCGATCTGACGTTGCGCGATGTCGACTGTAAATTGCTTTTGTAGCCAAAAATTGAACGGTATTTTCTTCTAAGACTCATGTCAGTGTAGTCAGTGGTTGTTGTATGAAACTGAGCTGGGAACGGTGATTGTTAAAGACTGGCATTATAGGGAATTTCGAGTGAAATCACAGTCTTCATCACTTAGTTGAACAAAAAGCATGACATGGTAACATGCGTTGTAACAAATTCATACTGTGCATATGCCTCTATTTAGAGGAATGCCGATTTTTACAAACGACAGACTCGTATGTATTTTTACAATTAAAGCAAAGCCATCTAGTTGAGTTCCAATTTCCATATGGTTTTGTTGAAGTGGCGAAAGCTAACAGCGCAACATTTTCTTACCAGCAGTCGTGCTCTCAAACGTCACTTCTAATGTCGTTCCTTCTGTTGTTGACGAAGCAACTGTAGTGGTACAGGTACAAGCTGCGCAGTTCAGCTGGTTGTTTGTGTTACCATCTCCATTTTGATTATTTGTTGAACCCGCTCCTTGATTGTTCGTGTTGCCATTTCCTTGCTGATTATTCGAAGAACCGCAACAGATTGAGCAGTCTACGGCAGTCGTTGTGTCGAACATGGTAGTTGAATCCACAGCTGTTTCTGTTATAGCATCTGACGTTGTAGTTGAGTCAGCTGTAAATCATCGAATGAGAATCAGGGTTCGTTTCGACACGCAGTTGTTTTAAAAATTCGAGAATGAAAGTGCTTGTATTTACTTTGTACTATTGTGATAACATGACCCTAATTTCTCTTCCAACGTTGAACTAAACCTTATTCTGTATTGTTATAGAGCTAACTTAACTGACGGGACAATCGATTTCGATTTTTGACTAAGCTCCCAAGCAACGCGCAATGCCGATTCCAGAGTGCGCTTCGATCGATGTTGGGAAGTATTAGCCAGTTGGAAGATTACACCAGACATTTGATTAAAATTGGTAAATTTAGACTACTCGAAAGGACCAAACAGATTTTTGATCATACATGCTATTTTTCCGAAAGGGGGTTCTTATAAGTCAAATTTTCATAGCGGCATTTTCTTCTAAGACTCATGTCCGTGGAGTCAGTAGTTATAGCATGAAGCAGAGCTGGGAATGGTGATTGTTAAAGACTGACATTAAAGGCAAAGTCTTCATAACTTAATTGAACAAAAAGCATGACATAACAACATGCGGTGTGAGAAATTAATACTGTGTATATGCGCCTTTCAAGAGGAATTCAGATGTTGACTAATGAATTGTTTACGGCCAGAGCAAAGCCACCTTGTTGAGTTCCAATTTCCATGTGGTTTTGTTGAAGTGGCAAACTAATAGCGTAATATTTGCTTACCAGCGGTCGTGCTCTCGAACGTCACAGCAAATGTTGTTGTTTCTTCTGGTATTGTGGAACAGGAACAAGCTGCGCAGTTCAGCTGATTGTTTGTGTTACCATCTCCATTTTGATTATTTGTTGAACCCGCTCCTTGATTGTTCGTGTTGCCATTTCCTTGCTGATTATTCGATGAACCGCAACAGATTGAGCAGTCTACGGCAGTCGTTGTGTCAAACATGGTAGTTGAATCCACAGCTGTTTCTGTAGTAACATCTGACGTTGTAGTTGTGTCAGCTGTAATTTATCAAATTTAATGGTTCGTTTGTATATAAGGTTTTATCTATTAAATTCGTGGTGATTCTGTTTCTGTATAAATCTTCCGATATAAACATACTACCGCAAAAGGTACTTGTCAAGATATTTCTGTCTTATCCAGTTATAATTTTGGATTCAAAGTTTATGATTCTTAAATATTTTTATCATTATTATATCTGGTTTTGATTAACATAATCTTCGTGAAAATAAATCGTTCCCAATCAGGATAAAAATAATATTCAATCTTTCCGATATTCAATATTTTCTGTCAAAATCAGTTATAATTCAGTGCTTGTAGGATGTTGAAATATCTTACATTATACAAAAACATTTATACAATCATAGCTAAATCATATAAATTGTTGATATTCTCGTTACAAACAGTATCTTTGGTATCTTTCCAAATGACAGAAAAATGTCTTCGTTGATTTTTCATATCAACAGTTTTAGAACAACTTCGTAAATCCAAAATTAATTAGGCTTTTTCGGTATTACAATCATCGTTATCGTAACGAAATGATATTTATGCGTTTGGCTGAGGTGTTGGATTGAAATTAATAAACACTTGCAAAAATGACTTACCCACAGATGTTGTATCGACTACCGATTCAGTTGTAGAGTCTGTAAATGAGGCCGTCGTTGAATCAATCCCTGGCTCGGTTGTAGTATCGAATACTGTGTCAACAAATATTTCACTTGTTGTAGTTTCAGTCACTGGTTCAGTTGTTGTATCAAAAGCTGTTTCAGTTATTGTTTCAGTTGTTGAATCAACCATCGTAGTTGTATCAACAGCTGTTTCTGTTTTTGTATCAACCATTGTTTCTGTTGTTGTATCAACCATCGTTGTTGTATCAACAGCTGTTTCAGTTGTTGTATCAACCATTGTTTCTGTTGTTGTATCAACAGCTGTTTCCGTTGTTGTATCAACCATTGTTTCAGTTGTTGTATCAACCATCGTTGTTGTATCAACAGCTGTTTCCGTTGTTGTATCAACCATTGTTTCTGTTGTTGTATCGATCATCGTTGTTGTATCAACCATCGTTGTTGTATCAACAGCTGTTTCCGTTGTTGTATCAACAGCTGTTTCTGTTGTTGTATCAACCATCGTTGTTGTATCAACAGCTGTTTCCGTTGTTGTATCAACCATCGTTGTTGTATCAACAGCTGTTTCCGTTGTTGTATCAACCATTGTTTCTGTTGTTGTATCGACCATCGTTGTTGTATAAACCATCGTTGTTGTATCAACAGCTGTTTCGGTTGTTGTATCAACCATTGTTTCGGTTGTTGTATCAACCATTGTTTCAGTTGTTGTATCAACCATCGTTGTTGTATCAACAGCTGTTTCCGTTGTTGTATCAACCATTGTTTCAGTTGTTGTATCAACCATCGTTGTTGTATCAACAGCTGTTTCCGTTGTTGTATCAACCATTGTTTCAGTTGTTGTATCAACCATCGTTGTTGTATCAACAGCTGTTTCCGTTGTTGTATCAACCATTGTTTCTGTTGTTGTATCAACCATCGTTGTTGTATCAACAGCTGTTTCTGTTGTTGTATCAACCATTGTTTCAGTTGTTGTATCAACCATCGTTGTTGTATCAACAGCTGTTTCCGTTGTTGTATCAACCATTGTTTCTGTTGTTGTATCGACCATCGTTGTTGTATCAACCATCGTTGTTGTATCAACAGCTGTTTCTGTTGTTGTATCAACCATTGTTTCTGTTGTTGTATCAACTATCGTTGTTGTATCAACTATCGTTGTTGTATCAACAGCTGTTTCTGTTGTTGTATCAACCATCGTTGTTGTATCAACAGCTGTTTCCGTTGTTGTATCAACCATTGTTTCAGTTGTTGTATCAACCATCGTTTCCGTTGTTGTATCAACCATTGTTTCTGTTGTTGTATCAACCATCGTTGTTGTATCAACAGCTGTTTCCGTTGTTGTATCAACCATTGTTTCTGTTGTTGTATCAACCATCGTTGTTGTATCAACAGCTATTTCTGTTGTTGTATCAACCATTGTTTCAGTTGTTGTATCAACCATCGTTGTTGTATCAACAGCTGTTTCCGTTGTTGTATCAACCATTGTTTCTGTTGTTGTATCGACCATCGTTGTTGTATCAACCATCGTTGTTGTATCAACAGCTGTTTCGGTTGTTGTATCAACCATTGTTTCTGTTGTTGTATCAACCATCGTTGTTGTGTCAACCATTGTTTCAGTTGTTGTATCAACCATTGTTTCTGTTGTTGTATCAACCATCGTTGTTGTATCAACAGCTGTTTCCGTTGTTGTATCAACCATTGTTTCTGTTGTTGTATCAACCATTGTTTCAGTTGTTGTATCAACCATCGTTGTTGTATCAACAGCTGTTTCCGTTGTTGTATCAACCATCGTTGTTGTATCAACAGCTGTTTCCGTTGTTGTATCAACCATCGTTGTTGTATCAACAGCTGTTTCTGTTGTTGTATCAACCATTGTTTCTGTTGTTGTATCAACCATCGTTGTTGTATCAACTATCGTTGTTGTATCAACAGCTGTTTCTGTTGTTGTATCAACCATCGTTGTTGTATCAACAGCTGTTTCCGTTGTTGTATCAACCATTGTTTCAGTTGTTGTATCAACCATCGTTGTTGTATCAACAGCTGTTTCCGTTGTTGTATCAACCATTGTTTCTGTTGTTGTTTCAACCATCGTTGTTGTATCAACAGCTGTTTCCGTTGTTGTATCAACCATCGTTGTTGTATCAACAGCTGTTTCCGTTGTTGTATCAACCATTGTTTCTGTTGTTGTATCAACCATCGTTGTTGTATCAACAGCTGTTTCTGTTGTTGTATCAACCATTGTTTCAGTTGTTGTATCAACCATCGTTGTTGTATCAACAGCTGTTTCCGTTGTTGTATCAACCATTGTTTCTGTTGTTGTATCGACCATCGTTGTTGTATCAACCATCGTTGTTGTATCAACAGCTGTTTCGGTTGTTGTATCAACCATTGTTTCTGTTGTTGAATCAACCATCGTTGTTGTGTCAACCATTGTTTCAGTTGTTGTATCAACCATTGTTTCTGTTGTTGTATCAACCATCGTTGTTGTATCAACTGCTGTTTCCGTTGTTGTATCAACCATTGTTTCTGTTGTTGTATCAACCATCGTTGTTGTATCAACAGCTGTTTCCGTTGTTGTATCAACCATTGTTTCTGTTGTTGTATCAACCATCGTTGTTGTATCAACAGCTGTTTCTGTTGTTGTATCAACCATTGTTTCAGTTGTTGTATCAACCATCGTTGTTGTATCAACAGCTGTTTCCGTTGTTGTATCAACCATTGTTTCTGTTGTTGTATCGACCATCGTTGTTGTATCAACCATCGTTGTTGTATCAACAGCTGTTTCGGTTGTTGTATCAACCATTGTTTCAGTTGTTGTATCAACCATCGTTGTTGTATCAACCATTGTTTCGGTTGTTGTATCAACCATTGTTTCTGTTGTTGTATCAACCATCGTTGTTGTATCAACAGCTGTTCCCGTTGTTGTATCAACCATCGTTGTTGTATCAACAGCTGTTTCCGTTGTTGTATCAACCATTGTTTCTGTTGTTGTATCGACCATCGTTGTT
>NW_026597310.1:0-7700 GCF_029784155.1 Uranotaenia lowii | reverse complement strand
AGTCCAAAAAGTCTGAAAGATCCAGAGAAAATCTGGAAGGTTGACAACACTGGGCTCGTTGCGCCTCTCCGTGGATCGACATGGCTTTATTTTTCTTGCAACGCGAAACATTTTCAAAAATATAGAATACAATTTGTGTGAAATTTATAAGATTCATGAACAAATAAAATTAACATAATTTCTACAAATACAACGTTTATTTAACGTTAATTGAAGAGAAACAATTTGCGAACTTATTATTTTTTCTGTTTTGATGGAAAATGTACCCTGGTAGATCAACCTTCTCCTGTGAGGTTGAAGTCAATCTCTTCAAACAAAGATTTTTCATCAGAATATTCAATAGAAGAATTCATGAAAGGCATTTCTCTATTAATTTTAAATAATTGTACGTTTCTTGCGCATTTGCCTGATTGATCGAGCATTGGAAATGGACTTCCACTTTTTATGATGATGATGTTTAACAGTAAATTTACGGCTAGCGCTTCAACGTTAACCCAATAACCTCATACAAATATTTGTATATTGAGACTATCCCCAAATTCGAGACATCCTCCATAAAATTATGACTAGAAGTCAGGAATTTGTGATTCACTCATTGGGGATTAAAAGAGAAAAAATAACAAAATTTGATAACCTTTTGTCCACTAGATTGGGTTTGGGATTAGGGCAAATGGGTGTAAGTAAAACACATGATGATAAGCCCCTTTGTCTCCAAACAAACTCTGACTTTCAGTTTGCAGGATTTTTCCAACGAGATCAAAACATAAGAAAATACTGTAGAAAAAAATGAATAACATAGCATATGATGCTTGGCAGTCAAGGATTCATTTTAAAATCTAGATGGTTATCTCGATTTTGTCAATTGTGTTGCTTACACCCCTTTGGCTCCAAGAGCCTCATATACCGTCAAACGGGGCATCATGCAACAGCGGGGTTACATGCAACATTTGTATACCACAGATCTGATTTAATTTTTAATTTAATGTAATCTAATCAAAATATCATTCAACTCTAAAAAAAACCGAAAAAACATACCTCAGAAAAATTATTGCAGTTCATGCATAACATACTCAAAAAAATATCTATCTTATGCAGATGAAAGCTTAAGTTATGGTCTACATAATGAAGTCAAGAAATATGTTTTTTAATTTTTTTTTAAATGAAAGGGTCATAAAAAGTTCAAAAAAGTGGTCTGAAAAACCTACTTTTCATTCGATTGCTAGTAAAGACTGTTTGAGGGGTGGTAAAGTTGAATAAATAACATATGACTAAAAAATTTATTCTAATTCTAACATTTTGTTGTATTTAGATTTTTGATACCACGAAAAATGAATTTACTATGATTTTTCAAAGTTTTTGAGTGTGTAATGCATGAGCTACAATAATTTTTCTAAGGTATTTTTTTCGGATTATTTTCTTTCCAGCTCAAGGCCGGATTAAGGGGGGGGGCAAAAGGGGCAATTGCCCCGGGCCCCCGGCTCAGGGGGGCCCCCCGAGGGAAAAAAGTTTTAACATTACTTTAATCATACTACTACAAATCTATGAAAAGAAATCAAAACTAGAAAATCGGAATGAAAACTAGAAATATAACAACAACAGGGGCCCCGTGAAATAATATCTAGAAGAATTATTCTCTCACATATTTAAGTTAAAGAGGCCCCCTAGAGTAATAAGGAAATGAGTTCTCCCGAATTTTGCGAGCTGAGAATATCAAAATCTTGGTATAGAATAACAAAATTTACAACCCGAAATCTGGACAAAAATAATGTTAACCGAATTCGAAAGAATTGAAAAAAATTAAGAAGAGTGTGAGGCAAAACAGCTGAAATTATATTTTTTTTATCGAAACATATCAGGTAAAATAGAGAGAAAACATCTCCTCATTTTCATTACAAACAAACGTCTTGCACAATAATAATGTTTGTTATCAGGCTAATTTTCCAAGTAATGGCTGCTGCACTAAAATAGCAGCTAATTTCGCCAAAACTGAAGCTCATTGCTTAGAGAAGCTTTATGATAAACATTTAAGAATTATATCCGGGCAGTAAACGTGTTAATATCGGATTTTTTTTAATAACTTTTCACTTTTCAATCATTGTTATTGAAATTTCCGTTGGTCTATAAATTCCTTTTCCCTGCCTATCCTTGAAAAAAAATCTTCAAAAAAAACTGTAGTTGCTTGAATTGGCCAATCGGCAGTACTGAGTTTCTATATTGAATTTCCATCCCAATTTCTGTCTTAGACTAGAAATTCGTATTGAAACATTTTCAACTGATTTAACCAAAATTCTATCCTCTACTGAAGTAAGTATCCTGAATTCAGCATATCATTTTTCATATGATCGTTCTAAAATTATCATAAAAACGATCTCATAGTTGAGTAGCTAATATCATTGAGTGATTTTCTTAACATGAATATTTCTATGTTTTTAATCTTATCTATTTCCAGATTCAATTTGTTGAGATTTTCAAGACTGTTGTTTTTTTTCAGTGCCTGAAATTTAGTTTCATAGTATTTCTGAATTTTGAGAACTCAGGATCTTTTTTAAAGTAACTGAACTCATTTGGATTCCTTATCTGAATTTTTGTTTTATTGTTTTGTTATTTTGTGTTTTAAGCATTTAATCTCTATTCTGATTTTTTTTTTTCAATATATCAATTTAGCATTCAAACCCCTTTGGCTTTTAAGCAATCGCGATTCGATGCATCGAATGAAAATTTTGTCACATATCAATTCAGAATATCAATTTGATTTTTTTATCTGATGCGAATCATATGCATAAACATCTCACGAAAATGTTTATTTTTTCAAAGATATAAAATTGAAATTCTTATTTGATGCAATTTCTGCTTTGTTATTTGATATTGATATTTTGTTTCTCAAACCTTGATATGAAACTACGATTCAGATTTGAGACACTAAATTGTGGTATTAAATATAAACTGATTTAAATTTTTGAATTCCTAAACTCTTAATTCTGTATCCCTATGGCATTTAAATTTTGTTATATTGTTTTTTTTTTGAATTTGGTATCCTATGTTTTGAATCTTCATGATACTTTCCAATCGTCATTCGGTAAATATTTCTCGATTAAGCACAAACCAGACGATTGATGATAAAATGAAAATCATTTATAATATCTATCCGGTCATTTTTCCTGAATCAGTGAATTTTAGTTGGTTATTAGGGTATAAAAAACAAGATTTTTTATATCTTTATTAGAGAGACTTTCAGCTTTTGGCTGGTTCGCCTCTTTAAAAATGAAAATTAAATTTTGCATTTGCAGTTCAAATCAGAGCTTTCATTTTAAAGATATTTTTAAACTCTTCCGCAATGTTTGCACGAGATTAATTAACCATTTTTTATTTGTAGATACCAGAAACTATCTTCTACGCAGACAACATGGATATTTCAAGACAGTTCACTGAACTTATCTCCAGTTCTTTTAAACGTTTAAATTTATTCTCTGGGATATCATTTGAAAAAAAAAATTAATCTAGGGGCCCCCCGAGAAAAATTGCCCCGGGCCTCCCTATGGCTGAATTCGGCTCTGTTCCAGCTGAATTACGGGGAAACTAAAAGCTTCAGCTGTAAACAGGGTCCGGCAATTTAAGTGCTACATTGAAATAAATAAATGAATTGATCAAAACAACAACTTTTTATTTCAAACTGATACAATTTCTCTTGGAAACAAATTACTTTTTCAAAATTCACTGGTAAAGTTCGACTTGTTCACCCTTGAGTTTAACCACTCAAGGTGCTACGAGATGTCGCTTCAGGACCTCCACACCTTCATGTTTATTAGAGCAGACTTCGGCCTCCAACATACTCCAAACAGCGAAGGCCATAGGGTTCAGGTCTTGCGAATTCGCCGGCCACTCGGAGCTCGAAATGAACCCTGGAAAATGTTGCGCAATCCAAAGTTGGGTTTTCTTCGCTTTGTGAGCCGGCGCCGAGTCTTGTTGGAAAACCCAATCCCTGCAATCAAAATGTCGACGTGCCCACGACGTGGCCACGGTTCGACGACATTCTGTAGAACACTAGTTCGATATGTATTTTGGTTGATCTTCACTCCTTCAGGGACAAAAACCAGCGGAGTCCGGCCATCACGGGTGATTCCGGCCCAAACCATCACCGATGCTGGTTTCTGTCGCCGGGTGGCCGTCAGCAAGTCGGCATGGCTTCGTGATCTGTCTGGCAACCAAACTCTGTCGTTCTGCTTATTCACGAACCGCTGTACGATGAAGAGTTTCTCGTCGGTAAACACGATATTCTTCAACCTTCCTTCGCTCTTTTTACCCGTTCTTGTTTCTGCTTCACCGCAAGGTCTTGAACCTTTTAGATCTTGTAGGGCTTGGTCTGAAGTTTATCTTTCAGGATCCAACGGAGACTTCGATCCGATATGTTGAGATCCTCTGCCAATTTAGTGGCACTACGACGAGGAGTTCTCTTAAGGCGCTTCTTGGCGATCTTCGCCATGGCAGGTGTCACCACAGTAGGTCGGCATCCCCCACCTTACCATTTTTTGGCACTTTTGGTCTCCAGGCATCTTTTAACTGTACGCTATACAAAACTTCTGCACACACTTATATCGGACAGCTCACGAACTACATATGTTCTTCTGCCGTTTGCCAGATGGGAAGGCAACCACAGCGCTACGTTTCTGTTCGAGATCCATTTTTCCGGATAACACCTGATTACAAAAGTAACACTTATATCCAATGATAGCTAAGACTTAATGTAAACAAAACGACGAGGGGTCGTTCAATACTTTTTCGTGTGCTATGAAATATTAACTGTTGAAGTAATGTAGCAGTTCAATTGCTCGACCCTGTATAATGTTCCAATCATATTTTACTGACATTACAAGGTTTCTAGTGATATAAGTTTCGTCGTAATTTAGTTGAATGATTAATGGCATTTCGGTGAACTATACATTCTAACAGGAAGAATATCAAATGAAAGTAATGAAAATTATAGACGGATAGATTAGATTAGGAAGCATGAAAGGTGTTGAAAATGAGCCAAGAGCGTGATTTGAGAAAACTTCTTGCCACTTCTTGCGGCAAATTTATCAAAAACCACAAATTTGCATACGTTTTCATTAGATTTTTCATTAAAAATAAAGTTTGTTGCAAGTTACCCCTTTTTCTAAATATAATGAAAATCGCATGTTTTTAGAAAAATTGAGAATAACTGAAGAAATCAATATTTTTTCTGACAACGTCAGTTTAAAAGTTTTGATGCATAAGGGGTATGATTATCTGTGGACAATAGATTTTTAGAAGCCATTGAAGTTGAAAAGTGTTGCATATTGTCCCAGTTGACGGTAGTCTGAATCATTCACGAATCGAATGTGAAAACTGCCCGAAACATCAAACTGAATGTTTCCGCCCCGAAATCTGTAATCGCGATGAAAAACAGATTTCTCCGATTGAGTACAAATAGCTATACAGACAGAACAAACGTAGCGCAAACTCCTCCGCGAATTTCTGATCCGTTCCCGTTAAACAGGCTAGCGTTATAGTATACACTCTGTTAGCACCGAGCGGAACAGATTGGCGAAATGTAATGTTTTTCCGATGACAAACAGCACCAATGATTTGTTTAGGATCGGTTGGAAACCGAAAATTTCTCCATTGCGCATCGGTTTGATGGCCACCACAATGTCTCTTCGCGTAGGTCAGAGAAATAGTTCACGGGATGGTGGGGAAGGTTTTGTTTGCTGGCCGGGCCCGTTCCTTCGTGACACTTTGTCGTCTTGGCAGAGCAATCATAAATAACAATTTAGCAAAGCAATGAAAATCTTTACACTAGTCGTCGTTTAAGTTGCACAAATTGAACAATTATACCCTTAACCGGCTTGTGCTCCATTTGCCCGGTAATATGTCATTTCGTTTGATCTAAGCTTAACTGATTTCTCTATGCCCATATGGCCGGCCATTGTGGTTTTGTTTTTCTTAATATATAGATGACAAAACCGCAAAATGATGCAGTCGCTTTATGGATGCACTTTTTTCTTGCTAGCCCCGCGGCCTGCCTGCCGGATCAAGATCATATGCTACGATGAATTTCGCAGGCAGGAACACTCCTCTGCCCTGGATGCATTCGGCTATCGGTTGCATTTGTCGTCATCTTGGAATACGCTTTCGTATTTATAAAATCAAACATGTGATTTCCGTATTTCTGCTGCGCCGGAGTTGGTCCGGGTTTTCAGATGGAAAGTGATGACATAGTTCTGTCGTTGAGCCGCGCCGCCACCGAGCACATTTTCGATCCAGGAGGAAGGAGGTAGTGACAATGTTTTTTCTCTTATAAAGAATGCATTTACCATTCCACCCACCGGCACACTAACGATGACGACGACGGCAGCAAAAATGCATTTGCATTCGGCTTTTTTTCACCTCTTCTGTTCTGCCTGCCATTCCATTCAGTATTCAGTAGAAGTGAGTGCACGCGTCTGAGTTTAAACGGAATCTCTAATAATTATTATGTCATCTGGAGGTCCTCAAGGCGCGCGGATGCCGGCGACATCTGTAAAGGCCATTAAACCACAAATTGGTCGATATGTTACGTGCGTGCGAAAAAATAGATCGATGCAGAGCGCTCCCATTCTTGGTGCTTATGTCTGTTTTGGAATTTTAACAACTACCTTACGATGTAAGAAACTATGTCATCATCATTTTGTTATCATAAACTGATAATTTTAATGCATTAAATAAAAATAAAAATTGAATAAGTGTTGTGGTATACAAATGTTGCATCTAACCCTGCAGTTGCGTGATGCCCCGCTTGACGGTATGAAAAAATATGGGGATAACCTTGACTCTTTTCTGGAGCCGCTGGAAATCTCAAACCATAAAAGGAACATATGTATCTTGTACTTAATTATCTACCCATGTAAAATTCGGTCTCAATTGTTCTCGAATTATGCAAAAACTATTGTATGGGAGACCTGCTCTCCAAATAAGGAGGAGTCTGGAATAATCATAGAAACATTTCTTGTATCAAAATACTATGTCAAATTACATCCCTTTTGCTCGAGTTTTTATTTTATGGGAGCCCTCCTCCCTTGTCATGACCCCACTGAAAGGAGAAGGGAGTCTCAAACATTAATATTTAAAAATATATGAAAAATATGACTTTTCTGTCTCAATCTGCGGCTATCGTTTTTTCCTATCTTTACAAGTTACCGTTTTCCGCATAAACAATTGATCATCGATCTTTTGTGGAATCTATTTTTCACAGTACAAACAAATTCAGCTGGTCAATTCATCGCTGATTTTCATGATTTCTTCAGACGCAAGCCACCGAAAAAGTCCCCCTATCAATGACACTCGCCGCTAACCGCTTGGTGTAAGTAATGTGCGAACCGATCCGATCCATAACTGTTCACTGGGCTGGGATCGATTGATATTGATGGTCGGCAATGTTTTGAGAAATTTCCCTCAATGAGAATGATGCAACTGGTCTTTCGCTCGAACCGAGACACGTGTTTATTCGATCTCCTCAACCGGGGCACGATTGCAAATGGGAAGCCAGCCTGTTCTCTAACAACACATTTTCACACCAAACCTGTGAAATTTGAATTTTCCTTTTGATGATCTGTAAAGGAAATTGCTGTACCTATATCCTGTATTTCGGAATTGAAAAGTGAATGTTTTCCGAGAAATGGGAAGTTCGATCGTTCACGTTTTGT